>NW_017617745.1:2162500-2372500 GCF_001879475.1 Ipomoea nil | reverse complement strand
TCAAAATTAAAAAAAAAAAAAAAGAAATTATATAAATATAGTTTTTCATCCCAACCGTTGGTCACAATTTCCGACCAACTGTTGAAAGGTATTTAAGATATTAAAGCGTATGAGTGACGGAAATTTCATCCAACAGATCAAAGTTGGACGAAAATTTCCATTCTAAAAATGGTGGGTTACCATCCGAAAATTTCGTCCAACTTTGACCTGTTGTACGAAATTTCCATCTAACATCTGATGTTGGACGGAATTACCGATGCTCATTTTTTTGGATTATCGTTTTGATCAGAAACCCATATTCTGACTAATATCTCCCGTTTTCAGTCCAACTTCCGTTGGACAATTACCTTTTGAAAGAGAAATTAAAACATATGAGTTAAAAGAAAAATAAATTACAAGTTATTGTAAATTCCTAAAAAAAATAAATAAATAAACAAATCTTTGCATTTACCTGAAAATGATGGAATAAACACTTTGAGACAAGGACGAAGATACGCAAAGAAGAAAGAAAAGAAAACAAAAAATCCTCTTACGAATGTAAATGGAATAGGTAACAGGAAGGAGATATATATATTTCTCATTTCTAACTTAAATTTATTCCGGATCTAGTGAATGGAAAATCTAAACTTTCTCGTCTTCAGTCCAGTTGAAATAAGGAATGGAGGTTATCTAAACTCTCATTTTCAGTCCAGTTGAAATAAGAAATAGAGGTTAACTGACAGACTATATATTCTTAGATACTTTTTCAACTTACTGAAGCAGTAAGAGTCAATGGCATTTGAATTTGTGGCCTCCTATTCGAGAGAGCTATAATTATAGATCACAAAGTCTTTGACATATCTCAAATATATAATTATAAATCAACCTCGTATCTTCTCGAAAATTATTAACATCCATGCACTTTCTGTTACGGCTTAAAATTGAAATTTTTTGAAATGCAATATAATTGAAATCTCAGTATAGGACTATAAATTGTGAGTAATCATATCTAATCTATAATCAACTCAAAACATTTTATGAATTATTTATTAAAATAAATTAGAATATGTTATGCAAAATAAAATAGATTATTTAACCTACATAAAAAGATAAATAAACTTTATTTAGCATTCATTCCCATTGAAATTGTGTCGCGTAGCTTGAACAAAAACGAAACTTAAAGTTCTACTTGATTTTATATTAAATTAATTTAGACCGATTAATTTTTTCTATTTAGCAATAATAAATAACGAAAAATTAAATGTAGAAAATAAATCAAGTACATGATAATTGATTACGCAGTTTGGAGCGCTTCTCCTACGTCTGCGGGGCAACTCACGTTTGCCCAATCCACTATAGATGTTCACCGAGGAGTTTTACAAGAGGTCAGTACATTAGGCTATCAGCCTTTACTACCACTACAATCTTCCTAACATCCACTCAGGACTGATACGTGCATGGCGTGATGATCTTCAAGAAAAAGCTTCAGCTGACCCAGGTACAGATAGTGTAGCTCAGCAGAATTTCCACACAAATTAATTATAACAATCAGATTTAGAATGTAGCAATATATAGAATTTCAACTCTCTCAATTTAGCTTGTAAGAATTCGTGACTTTTCAAAGTGAGAAGTCTTCCTTATCCATCTAAATTCCAACAAACTTCCCCAAATAAATAGTCATTCATTTAAATCAAATAAACCACAGGCACTCATAATAAAATTATTCCTTGTAATTAGTTTCACACTTTCACCCATATAATAATTCTGCTCACTTTCTCTTTCCACATAATTAACTTCAACCACATAATTATTTTGCCGACTTCCTCTTTTCAAATATACATCCACTGATCATGAACCATTATATAAATAAGTTCTTTATGATAGGAAACAGTCCAAGAGCTTGTCTAAATTAATCCTATTTATTTCACAAACAAATTAGTCAATATAAGGTTTTAATGTGTACTAACTTTGTACACTTACAATTCCCATAATCTAGACCATAGATTATTTGTCAAAAGAAATACTCCCTCCCTCCGAATTGGTTGTCACATTTACTTTATGCAAGCTTATTAAGGGGTTAAAGTAAATGCTATGAGTTTTTCAAATATGCCCATCACTTTTCTCACTTTTAGAAGTAAAAGTAATAAAGAAAGTAAAACTCATAAAGGGTAAATTGAAAAAAGTAGAATGATAATGATGTTCAATTCTAGAAAGATAACAACATACATTTTGGAACAAACTAAAAAAGAAAGTAATATAAATAAAACAAGACAGATGGAGTGTGCTCCCTAATAAAAAAGAAACATATACACACATATTGCGCGCGCACACGCAATTAATTATTATCAATAACCAATAATTGTTTCAAGGCTCAGAGACGAAAGGCTGAGCAATCAAGAAAAGATCTTCTTTTTTGCCCACAGTTATACCCATTGCCTCACTCATATCCAAATCATTAGGACTAACTCCACCAGTAATTTCCCAATCGAAGTGGTACAATAAAGCAGCCAATGATTCGGTAATGCTAGCCAAAGAAAATGAAATTCCAGGACAGATTCTTCTCCCCGAACCGAAAGGTATAAACTCATAGTGATTCCCCGTGAATCCCACAGAACTATTCTCAAATCTTTCAGGCAGAAACATTTCTGGATCTTTCCAATACTTAGGATCGGTGACAATAGCCCAAGCATTAATGAAGACTCTAGTCTTGGGAGGTATAATGTACTCATCAATCTGTGCTTCTTCCATGCTTTCTCTGGGGAGTAAAAGTGGAAGTGGAGGATGGAGTCTAAGGGTTTCTTTAATCACAAGGTTTAGGTAAGTTAATTTCTCCAAATCTTGATCTTCAAATGTTTTCTTTCCCTTTAGGGCTTGTCTCAGCTCAGCTTGTGCCTTGGACCTCACACTTGGATTTTTCATCATTTCAGCCATTGCCCAATTAATTATATTGGCAGATGTTTCAACCCCAGCAGTGAACATGTCCTAGATTTTGAATGAAAGAGTATTGTTATTTTATTTGGGGAAGAAAATGAATGTTGAAAAATATAGTTTTTAATCAATTAGGGCATGCAGTTGAATTCAGAATTAAAAAATAAGTATACTAAAGTAATATTCCATTTGCTTTCCAGGAGAACACTTGGACTACTCTCATTCATTTTCTAACAAAATTAAGGGTTGAAGATTAAGAAAAAAAAAAAAAAAAACACACACAATAGTGATATTTTGGTAATTATGATTATGAATTTAAAAACTATTCACAGTGCTTGGGAAAAGAATTGCAAAATGCATTATTTGCCGATAGCCACACTAAGTGATAGGGGACTGGCCAAATGATTTGCTCCATTCACATGGGTGCCAACCTCATGCTTAAGGGACGGGGTACTAAACCACCAAGCCAACCATGTTGGTTGCAAAATGCATTATTACTTAACCATAAAT
Organism: Ipomoea nil; assembly: GCF_001879475.1. Taxonomy (NCBI): domain Eukaryota; kingdom Viridiplantae; phylum Streptophyta; class Magnoliopsida; order Solanales; family Convolvulaceae; genus Ipomoea; species Ipomoea nil. Next base: position 2,369,083 of record NW_017617745.1, on the reverse strand, counting down.
GCAATATTTTCAAATATAAAATCATAATTATAGAAATGTCACCATGTTTTTAACTTTATTTCTCGTCATTGATCATCTTAGATAAACATATAAGATCAATTCACATGTTTTTACGAGAAAATTAATTCTCACGATCATGCATTATTAGGTATGTATAAATGCACCATAAAATGTTTGAACCTGTACCTTGAGGTGTGGTGCACTTTTGTTGTGTGTGTTAAATTTCATTCTCGTACATTTTCAAACACTGTGTGATGCATTTATGGATACATAATAGTCCAATTCGCACGAGAAGCTCAGTCCGCATTTGAACCTCTATATATATATATATATATATATATATATATATATATATATATATATATATATATATATACTAGTTAAATTTTGAAAGTTAAAGGACAATGAGTAATTAACTTGGACTATGGTAATAATTTGAAATCAAAGGACCATGAAAGTTATGATTAAAGGTAACAAAAATACTATAATAGCAGAATCTCATATGATATTAACTCGAAAATAAAGGTAGTGTTAATTTTGAAGGATAAACTTACAGTGATGACTGCTTTAATGTTATCTGGTTTGAGAGGAATTTGAAGGTCTCCATCCTCCTTGAGTCTTAGTAAAACATCAACTAGGTCTTCTTCATCTCTTGGTTTGTTTGCAATAAAGTTGTCTTTGTGGTCTTGAATGATGATTTCAATAATTTTATCCACCTCACGGTGAGCCTTCAACAATCTGGGTTTGGTCCCACTAATGTAATGAATCCATTTCTTGGACGGAAACAAATCGGCGACGTCAAATCCCCCGGCTAAGGAGAGCACATCTTTGGCAAGAACAATGAACCTCTCTTGATCTTCACGCCGCACTCTCCCAAACGCGGCCTTAGCAATCGTCGAGCTCGTGAACCAACATATCTTCTCCGTCAAGTTGATCGGAGCCGACGACCCGGCGGCCTTAATCGACGATACAAGCTCCGACAGCTCTTCCTGTCTAAAGGAAGCGACAAATGATTTCACCATCTTTGAGCTCAAAAGCTCCAACACGCATATCTTTCTCATCTGCCTCCAGTAATCTCCGTAGGGCGAAAACGCGACGTCTTCGCACTTGTAAAAGACAACGTCGAACGACATTATCTTTGGTCGGTTGGCGAAGACGACGTCGTGGGTTTTGGTTATGGCTTTTGCCAGTTCAGGAGAGGATATGACAATGGTGGAGATTTCGCCCAGCTGCAAGTGCATTATGGGTCCATATTTTCTTGACAAATTTCTGAGAGTACGATGTGGAAGCGAACCGCCGACCAAATGGTGGAGGCTTCCGATGAGGGGTAATTTCCACGGACCGGGCGGCAACTTTTGCCTTCTTGAAGCTTTTGATCTTCTCCATAATATGTTTATGCAGAACACGAAGGAGAGGAAGACGAAGACCGATACTGGGTTAAAGACAAACTTGAACTCCATTTCAGAAATGAAAGCAAAGAAGAACAAGTCTATAGTGTTTTCTTCGGCATGCGTATTCCTTTTATATCTACTATACTAAAAAGAGCCTAGAGTTAGGCCTATAATGGGTAAAAAAAATAGCGGTCAAATTATTTAATCAAATGAATGGCTCAAATTGAGTAGATTTTAATTTTTCTTTAATATTTACTAATTTATCCTTAATGAATATGATTTTCCGTTAACTTTTCCGTTAAATATTATCTTTTCTGTTAATTTCCGTTAGTTCACCGTTAACTTACTCATTGATTGCAATAAGAAAGGTCTTAGGTTCGAACTCCATCCCAATCGAAGTTGACATAATTAGTACTCTATTTTATTCTTATTAAATTAAATAATAATTTAGTAGCTACAACAAAAAATAATACATATATGCATTTCTTTAATTTAGAATTATGTGTCTACAATGTCTTTATTCAAAAAAAATTATTCATTGTCAATAAATTAAATAAGATAAATAATTTTATTAGTTATATTGTATTTATTTTTCTTCAATATAAAAATTCTTTACATTCAAATTCATCAACTGATTATATTTGCTACATTATCCCTACAATGTCTTTATTAAAAAAAATTATTCATTATCAATAAATTAATTAAGATAAATAATTTTATTAGTTATATTGTCTTTATATTTCTCCAATGTAAAAATTCTTTACATTCAAATTCATCAATTGATTATATTCACTACAATGTCTATTATCTTTTTTTTGTACACTATTTTTAATTAAATATCAAAGTTATAATACAAAATAATGCTATATATTTATTTACCAAGTATTTTATTAATACCATGAAAAAATTAAAAAAAATATATAATTAATAAAGCCAATCATATTAACTACTTGAGGGATTTGTTGACAAAAAAAAAAAGTATTCAAATCACACAACAAATTGAAGTGAGAATTACCTCACAATGTCCTTGTTTGACAATCAGCAGTTAGCGGTTAGCGTTAGCGGATTATATTAGCGAATTTGACCAGTGAATTACATCAACGGTTGGTAAAAAGATATTTGAAAAAATTAGCTGTTTAGATTAACATGTAAAATGACCGAAGGGTATACATGATGATGATGATGATAATATTAATAATAATAATAATAATAATAATAATAATAATAATAATAATAATAATAATAATAATAATAATTGTTTTAGAAAAATAAAAATAAAAATATATAATTAAACCAATCATATTAACTACTTGGGAGATTTATTGACAAAAAGAGTATTCAAATCACACAACAAATTGAAGTGGGAAACTATCTCGCAATGTTCTTGTTTGGCAATCAGCAGTTAGCTCTTCAATATTAGTATATATTTAATATTTTATGCCCTAATTTTTATTTGCTCTCCCTTATGTCCCGTATTTGGTTTTAACCATACCTATACAATTATTTTATTGACAATTATAATCAATCTTGATTATATTATCTTGCATTTGTAAATTTAGAATTGCCTATTTAAATACGCAAATTTAACATTTAATTATCTACGCATGAACAACTCCAATATAATTTTGCATTGATATACTTTAAACTACTTATTTAAAAAAAAATATTGGGCATTATCCCAATCGCGCAATGCGCGTAAAAAACTAGTATAAATATATAAATGTGTATAGAATCGCAATCAGGTGCGAATGCTTTGCCTAGGCGCGAAATAGGAATGAATTTTGTCCAGTCCACGTGTCTAGATCTAATGGATGAAAAACACTGATTTTTATAAAAAAGGTGTCCAGATCTAATGGATGAAAAACACTGATTTTTATAAAAAAAAAAAAAAAATGTGGTGGCATTTTCGTAAATAATTGAACATCAAAATGCAAGTAAAATGTATTACAAGTGCATGTAAAATGTATTATAGGTGCAAGTAAAAATTTACACTGAGCATCAATACTAAGTGCACCTATAGTTATAAGTAGTTGCACCATAGTTCTAAGTAGTTGCACATATAGTTATAAGTAGTTGCACCTAGGTGCATGAATGTTTGCGGGTGGTTTTCAAGGTTATTACTACCCGCTGAACTCAGATCAATGAAGGTTAACAATGCAAAATTACATGCACTTATAGGTGAAAATAGGTGCACCTATAGTTATAAATAGTTGCACTTATTGTTATAAGTAGGTGCTCCCAGGTGCATGAATGTTTGCGGGAAGTGAATGTTAACAAGACAAAATTACATGCACCTATAGGTGAAAGTAGGTGCACTTGTAAATTATTTTACTTGCACTTAGATATTCAATTATTTACGAAAATGTCACCGCATTTTTTTTAAGATATTAGATCAGGACACGTGTCGCGTGCTGATTCGTTCGCATATTCATTCCTAGGCACTTATTCGCACCTGAGTGCATCCCTATGTGTATATGTATTACAATATTGAATCATTGAAAGTGAGACTTCTCACCCACTAGACTAATACTTTTAGCATATAATAAAATTTGTTAATTAATATTGTTGAATGCTGAATTTAATTAACAATGTTCACCGCAACCAATTTCCTAGGATTTGTTTGATTAATTAATAATATATATATTGATACACATTCCAAATCCTTGAGAAAGACACACACATAATTATGCCCAAGTTGTCTACAAATCCCACTTAATCGACTTAAATTTAGGACAAAACGAGAATCATGCGCCACATGAATTAATCAATCTCCATACCACTGATGTTGCAATCTGTCTCAGTATTATCTGCCAGTATTTGGAAGAAGAGACTGAGGTTCAAAACTCAGCAGCGACAGTGTGAGATTATGTTCAAAGTGAGTAGATCCCATGCGTGCACTAGTATTTGGTCCTTTTTGTTGAGTCATTGAGTCACCGTGATTTACATACTCCTAAATGATGGGTCGAGATGGGATGTAGAGAGTTTTTGGGGTTGGGAATTCAAACTTTTGGGAGAAGGGCTATTATTGAGGTGTTTAATTTTATATCTAATGCATGATTATAACTTATAATATTCATCATACCAGACATTGATTTATTTCACTTATTATAAATCATTATGTTTTTACATAATTTCTGTGGTGGCTTGAAGTTGAATATCACATTGAGTCGGAAGATCAGACAATTGACATCTTATTATATAATTGTAAACTTTTACTAATCCCATTCATAATAATCCACTCCAAAATCGTATATGAATTAATAATTCAAATAAATTAAAAATATGTTAGCCTTGTTCGGCAATTCGCAACTAAAAGTTTTAGAAAATAAAATTGATTATTTAGTCTGGTATCTTTAATATTTACGGTTCAGCCTCAAGTGTTTCATTTTATTTTTCTTTCGCCCCCACAGAAAAAAGTTTCTGGATCCGTCCATGAGCGCGCTCTAATATATCTAATCTAAACACATAATAAGTCTCAATCAAGGTTATATCCATGATTTATATGCCTCTTTTTGTATGCTAATAAATATATATTTTTTTTATACTTTAAATGGTGTATACTTCAATGTTATTAGACAAAACTAGTATTTTCACCCTTGTGTTGCATGGAATGGATTTGTTATAATATTTTAAAAATATTTAGATCGATATAAAATTATATAAATTATAACCACAAATATCATATAGTGCAATTGATTAAATAGATTGGATCGATTATGTTTTCTGATTTTATCTTTTCTTGAATTCGAGCAAATAATTGCCCAATTACAGATTATTATAGAAAAGAAAACGGAGAAAGATCCCTTCTAAATATATATGCAAAAGATCCCTACAGATTATTAAAATGATGCAAAATTTTAAAATGTACACTAATTTTGAGGTGGACCAATGTGAGTTATGAAATTACAAGAATGACAAATAAATTAATTTATATTAAATAAGATTACATCTAACATAAATTATTACTTGTACGTTAAATTAAATGTAATAATTGCATACGTTACACTTTTAAACGTGACAAATTGATAATACATTTTGTGCTGATTCAAAATTTTGTCAATCTCACACACTTAGAAGTGTAGCATATGCAATTATTACATTTACATTTAATGTACATGTAATAATTAGTTTTGAATGTAATCTTATTTAATATAAATTAAAATTTATTTGTCATTCTTGCAATTTCACAACTCACATTGGCCAACCTTGAAATTAGTGTACAATTTCAAATTTTGCATTATATCCACTGAGTGCGAATAAAAGTTGTTTTTTCATCTTAATAAAAACTCAAATAATATAAAATAAGAGAAAATTTTAATTTTGGTCCACTGACTATTGGAGTTATTTTAATTGCAACACTTTGACTTTCAAAAATGTGAATTTAGTACCTTGACTATGCAATTTCTATCAATTTTGGTCACGCCGGCCAAATTACCGGCCAAATCTCACCGGAAAAATTTAATAGGTGAAATAACGAGGGTATTTTAGTCATTTCACTCCCCACCCCTTTCTTCTCCGATGAGCTTCCGATCACATCACATTACCGGCGAAACCCTAAACCCTATCCGATCACATTCCCCAACGAATACTCCTTCTTCTTCGCGAATTACGCGCCGCAGTTGAAGGTTTCCATGAACATCCGCACTGTCCTCCTTCAACCGCTCCTACTCATCTTTTTGTCGCCGAAAGAAGATATATACTAGCACTACACATGAACATGCTCTGTTTTGCAAAATATTTGTAGGTCTCTTTTTGTCGCCGAATCAGGTAGAGCTGGTCAATTGGTCAACCAATAATTTCAAAAGGAATACAGGTTGGAGCAGAAGAGTCGTCGATGCTGCGATGCAGAAGGAATACAAGTTGTTGATTTATATTATTAGTTTATATCACATTCCCCATTGTTGATTTATATTATTAGTTGATAAACCTTGTTACAGGTTTGATTTCTTGTTGGAAATGGAAATAAGCTTATGGGAGAAGAAATCCTCGCCGGAAATAGATCGCCGGAAATAGATAGAAGCTCATGGGAGAAGAAAGGGGTGGGGAGTGAAATGACTAAAATACCCTCGTTATTTAACCTATTAAATTTTTCCGGTGAGATTTGGCCGGCAATTTGGTCGGCGTGACCAAAATTGATAGAAATTGCATAGTCAAGGTACTAAATTCACATTTTTGAAAGTCAAGTGTTGCAATTAAAACAACTCCAATAGTCAATGGACCAAAATTGAAATTTCCTCTATAAAATAAATAGACAAATTAAAGTTAAATGTAAAATTTTAAAATGTACACTAACTCTAAGGTAACGCGGGGGTGGGTGAAGTGATGCAAAATTTTAAAATGTACACTAATTTTGAGGTAGACCAATATAATGTGAGTTGTGAAATTACAAAAATGACAAATAAGATTTAATTTATACTACGTATTAAATAAGATTACATCTAATAGTAATTATTACATGTACTTGATGTGCGTTAAATTAAATGTAATAATTGTATATGTTACACTTCTAAACGTGAGAAATTGACAATACATTTTGCGCTGATTCTAAATTTTATCAATCTCTCACGTTTAGAAGTGTAACGTATGCAATTATTACATTTACATTTAACGTACATGTAATAATTTGTTTTGAATGTAATCTTATTTAATATAAATTAAATTTTATTTGTCATTCTTGCAATTTCACAACTCACATCGCCCCACCTTGAAATTAGTGTACAATTTCAAATTTTGCATTATATCCACTGAGTGCGAATAGAAGCTATTTTTTCATCTTAATAAAAACTCAAATAATATAAAAAATAAACAAATTAAAGTTAAATGTAAAATTTTAAAAGAGTTAATTACCAAAATGGTCCCTTGACTATAGCGAAATTACCGATTTGGTCCTTGACTAATTTTATTACCCAATTAAGTCCTCCGACTATGAAAATGTTAACCAAGTTAGTCCTCCGTTAAGTCAATGGTCTAATATCTGTTAAATGTGAGGGTAATGCGGGAATTTCACTTCTCTCCCCAAGCTGCCCAGACTGCCCAGGCTGCCCATGTAATTAGAGTCGAATGTTTGGTTCAAGACTTGAAGATTAAAAATCCCTAATTTGCAAAATCTACATCGCTGCAAAAGGTTTGGTCCGACAAAAGGCCGTTAGGGCGAGATCAAAGATTCATCGTGTGCGACTATGGCCCTTCGCAGGGAGAACGTTGCTGCAAATCTTCACGCCGCGCGGAAAGAAGATGAAGATCGGAGAAGATATCCAGTCACCCACTGCTTTAGAATGCTCTACTCTGCTCTGCCCTCGCCGGAGCTGTCCACGCAGGAGACAGAGGGTATCACCATCGTTGCCTCTCGCTAGAAAACACGCAGTCGACGGGGAGATCTCAGCCAGCCCGCCACCTGCAGCTGCCGACTCCTGCCGTCGACCAAAGGGGAAAAGGGACCGAGGACAGATGCTGGCTCATCTCGCTGCTCGCCAAGCTCGCCGGAAGGATGCTGCCCGTCACCGCTGCTGGTCGCAGTCAGATCTCAGAGGTTGCTTTGGGCATGTGCGGTTGGGTGAATTGGGGTAGGAAATTAAATCTGCTTTAATTTTTTAATTTATCACTTCAAAAGCTGAAAAACATGGACCAAATTAGGAATTTGCTTTGTTACCTCCATGATTTGGGTGGCTAACCAGAAGACGTCAAATTTCATTTAAAAAAATAATAGCCAAAAACATCAGTTCACTCTGATCAATTTGGAGGCTTGTCGTCGGACGGTAAGTCTGGGCTGAGCTTCTCTTCGTTGAAAGCAAAACTGAGCAAGAATCTGCAGAGTATCATGGCGCGGAGGAACTCTACTCATCGTCTAAAATCAGACTGAGCAATCACTTCACCTTCGCCAGTATCTTCCACCTGAGGAACATCTACAATTACCAGTTCTAGGCTTCCAACACAACTCGTCGTCGGTTGACACGAAGAAGATGGAGAAAGTGGTGGTGAAATTCCCACAATACCCTCACATTTAACATATGTTTGACGGCTGCCCAACCAAAGGACCAAATTGGTTAATATTTTCATAGTTGGAGGACTTAATTGGGTAACAAAAATAGTCTAGGACCAAATCGGTAATTTCACTATAGTCAAGGGACCATTTTGGTAATTAACTCATTTTAAAATGTACACTAACTCTAAGGTAACGCCGGTGTGGGTGAAGTGATGCAAAATTTTAAAATGTACACTAATTTTGAGGTGGACCAATGTGAGTTGTGAAATTACAAGAATGACAAATGAGATTTAATTTATACTACGTATTAAATAAGATTACATCTAACAGTAATTATTACATGTACTTCATGTACGTTAAATTAAATGTAATAATTGTATACGATACACTTCTAAACGTGAGAAATTGACAATACATTTTTGCGATGATTCTAAATTTTATCAATCTCTCACGGTTAGAAGTGTAACGTATGCAATTATTACATTTACGTTTAACGTACATGTAATAGTTAGTTTTGAATGTCATCTTATTTAATATAAATTAAATTTTATTAATTTATTTGTCATTCTTGCAATTTCACAACTCACATCTCTGATCCCCACCTTGAAATTAGTGTACAAATGCTATGTGTACTCCTTATAATCCTAACTTGTACTTGCACACACAAAACCTTGATGTAGACACTTTGTATTGGGACCTACATGAAAAAAAAATAGCTTATCAGAACTCGTTAAATCAAGGAGTAAAATTTAGAAAGTAAGATTAGAGAATATGCATAAAACTCTTTAAAATTTTTGCATCACTTCACCCACCTGACCCTACTTTGGAGTCAATACACATTTTAAAATTTTGCATTATATCCACTGAATGCAAATAAAAGTTATTTTATCATCTTAATAAAAACAAATAATATTTAAAAAATAAACAAATTAAAGTTAAATGTAAAATTTTAAAATGTACACTAACTCCAATATATGGTCGGTGTGGGTGAAGTGATGCAAAATTTTAAAACGTACACTAATTTCGAGGTGAACCAATAATGTGAGTTGTGAAATTGCAAGAATGACAAACAAAATTTAATTTATGTTAAATAAGATTACATCTAACAATAATTATTACATGTACGTTAAATATAAATGGAATAATTCCATATGTTACACTTCCAAACGTAAGAAATTGACAATAATTATTACATTTACATTTAACGTACATTTAATAATAGTATATATTATTATTCTTAATTGACTGGTTATTATGATTCCTTAATAAGTATTACTGATTATTATAGAAAAAGGTAACCGAGAAGGATCCTTAATTGACTGAAAATAAAAAAGAAAAAATATTATTAATTATTATTCCTTAATAAGTATAACTGATTATTAATCATTTTCTAGTGAATATAATGATTATATATATATATATATATATATATATATATATATATATATATATATATATATATATATATATATATATATATATATAGGATAAAGTGTCAAATTGGCCCCCTAAGTCGAGTGGATAGTGCAATTCGGTCCTCTAAATAAAAAAAGTTCCATTCAGGTCCTCTAAACCGGTAAAATTGTTTAACTAAGTCCAAATTGACTTGTTTATCAGGTTAAATGCATACGGTGTTGACACGTTTCCTTATTTTATTTTTTTTATTAAAAATCAAGGTTGAAAAAATCGCTAGGCGCCTTGGGACCGCCTAGAGCGATTAATCGGCCCCTAGAGCACCTAGGCGTGCGCCTAGGTGGCCGATTGCCTAGCGCCTAGGCGATGATTAATCGGCGCCTAGGCCCGATTTTTGCAACACTGTTAAAAATATTATTTATTATAAATTAATTAAAATATAATAATAATATTAATAATAATAATAATAATAATAATAATAATTTATTAAAAAAAAAAGAAAAAAAAGCCACCGGTTGTCCATGCCAGACATCCGGTGGCTGTCTTCCTTCTTCAAGGACAGCCGTGACCGTCCAGCCATGGCCGTCTAAGGACGTCCAATCCCCTTCGTCAGGAACGAGGGCAACGACGAAGGTCGTCGCCCTCGTTCAGATCTAGAAGACGGCCATGGCCGTCTTCCTTCGCCGGCCATGGCTGTTTTTTTTTATCATAATTCTTTTTAATTATTATTATTATTTTAATTAATTTATAATAAATAATATTTTTAGTAAAAAAATTAAAATAAGGACACGTGTCAACACCGTATGCATTTAACCTGATAAACAAGTCAACTTGGATTTAATTGAACAATTTTACAGGTTTAGGGGACCTGAATGAAGCTTTTTTTCACTTAGGGGACCCAATTGCACTATCCACTCGACTTAGGGGGCAAATTTGACACGTTTTCATATATATATATATATATATATATATATATATATATATATATATATAGTGAAAGGTTCCAGTGCAGTTGGGTGCTTCCCGTGCTGTTGATTAATGTGCGTGAGCTTTGTACTTAATGTGCGTGAGTCTTGTGCTTAATGTACCTGAGCTTTGTACTTAATGTGCTTGAGTGTGTAATGTTAATGTGCGTGAGTTTGGTACTTAATGTGCCTGAGTTTTGTGTTTAATGTGCTTGAGATTTGTATTTAATGTGCGTGAGTGTGTAGAAGGGTTACAAGGTGAAATGTAATAGTAAGACCAAGAAGTAGATGTCCTAAGCAATACAATAATCACCCTTTTTATACTAGCTAACCTCCCAATCAACCCCCCTAGCTATTCTCGCGGGGTGGTTGGATCGCGCCTTGACCGGGTCCACGCGGGCACCCGGGGCCGACTAGTGCTCCTGGGCCAACGTAGGCCCTGACTGAGGCCACCCCTGACCAGGCCACGGTTGGCCCGTAGGCCGACGCCTTGGTCGGCCCCAGCCGGGGCAGCCCTTGGCCCTTCGCACCGGTCCTCTCGGGTCGGTTTGCCCCGAGCCTATGCCTAATATACCCATAAATATATATATATATATATATATATATATATATATATATATATATATATATATATGTGTGTGTGTGTGTGTGTGTGTGTGTATGTGTGTGTGTGTGTGTGTGTGTGTGTGTGTGTGTGTGTGTGTGTGTGTGTGTGTGTGTGTAAAAGTTCAAATGCGACGGGTCTTCCCGTGCGGCGGTGCGACGGAATTTTAGAATACACCAACAGTGTTAACAATATGCACCAACCGTGTAAGGAAACACACCACAATGAAATGCAATAAAAATCAAAAAATACACAACAGACCCAAAAAAAATACACCATATAACTCACCACCCCCAATGGTGTATTTTCGAACACTGTATGGTGTTTTTACTCCCACCTAATGGTATGTGTTTGGTGATGCGTACCTAATATCTCTATGTTTTCTGTGATGTATTTCCTAACGTTGATGGTGTATATTTGTTGAACTATTGGTGATGACGCACCGCCGCACCTGAACTCGCATATATATATATATCTTGTTTTTATAGTTATTTTAAATCATCTCGGTAATTAAGTTCTTTAATTTTGCTTATTTAATACATGTTTTCCTTGCTATTATCATTTAATTATGATTCACACTCGTTTTGAATGTTTTACGGTGTTTGTTAGTGTTTTTGAACCATTGTAGGTCAAAGTTATGAGCAAGGGAAATCCTAGGACAAAATTAGAGTCAAAAGTGGACCGAAAGACGCCTACACAGAACAAAAAGGCTCGACGCGTCCAAAATTTCCAGTACGTATTGCGATCGAGACCAGCCGGTCTCGACGCGTCGAGCAAAACCCTACTCTTGCTTAATGAAATTGAAAGCTGTAATCCTTTTCCCTTGGATAAAAAGAAAAGAGACCAAATTTTCCTTTGAAAAATAAAAAGAAACTGCTAATGAATCTATTTCAGATTATTTGACTAATTGTAACTTTTTGATTTGAATAATTGAAAGTTTTTAACTAAGAATAATTCACAATAGAAAATTCTATAAAGTTTATTTTAGTTGTCAGTTTGGTTTAAGTTAGTACATATTTTTTCTTTTTTATTGACTCTTTTCAAGCGGATCTTCAAATTACAAAGGGGCGGTGTTGTTACAATTGGGATGCTGCAATGTTTCCAAATTCAAACTTCAAACTTCCAATTCAATTTCAATAACCAAAGCAGCTTTTACATTCCAAACATTAATTTCCAAATCACATGGGCCGAGATTCTAAATTAAATTAGGAAAATTCTTATTTTGTCCTTTGTATCTATTATAAAATCCTACCTTCCTCAACCTTAAAAAAGTAGTTTAATTTAGAATAAATAATTAGAATAAATAATTTACAATTCATAGTTTAAAATTCAGAGATTCTTGGAGACAAGAAGGAGAGAAATCAAGAGCCACAAGTTGTCTTGGAAAGCAAGAAGAAGACTAGAGAGATTTGGGAAAATCGTCTGGTTAATTCTTGTACTCTTTTGATGATTTGTAATTCTTTATTTATATTTGCTATGTATAATTTAGTCATGCTTGGCTAAATTCTTTAGAGATTCTTGGGTAAAAGTGTTTATGAACCTAGTGTTTATGAACCTATGTGTCTGAGCTCTCAGTTTCTTTAATGTATTATTATTTGGGTTTAATACTTGTGTTGCAATCGTGATAATATTGCTTGATGCTTGTAATTAATGGCCATAGTTACTAGTTTCATAGCCATGTTTGTGTCACCAATGGGAGTTGGAGCATAAATTAGGGCACACACAATTGCATCTAATGGTTAGACCTTGGGAAATGGGAACTTATTAGGGGAAGTTTATTCTAGATTGTTGCGCATCGGGAGATGGTAGTAATTAGGAATAATTGAATGCTGATCTTCGACCTTATTGAGTGTTTAAGCCACGGGAGTGGAAATTCACTAGGAATAGAGATTACGGGAGTAATTCGATTCCACTTTGCATTCCCATACAAGTCTTAATTCCAAACTAATATTACAAACGTTAATTGTCACTAGGTGATTAAATACTTGAATCTCATGAATCTCATCTTCCCTCTTATTGTTTTCAAAATCCTAAACCTCTATTTTATTTTATTTATTTTATGCCAATCAATCATCTAAGTAATTGTTAGGATTAGCTCTAATGAATAAGTTAGTAACTAGTGCTTGATACAACCACTTTCCTGTGGATCGATAACTCGTACTCTGAGAATCATTTGTTTGCAAATATACTATGCATCAAATTTTATATATATATATATATATATATATATATATATATATATATATATATATACTAATAAGAGTCCAAGAGAGTTAGGCCTATAATGGGTAGAAAAAATGGCGGTCAAATTTTTTAATCAAATGAATGGCTCATATTGATCGGATTTTAATTTTTCCTTAAGATTTACTAATTTATCCTTAATGAATATGATTATCCGTTAACTTTTCCGTTAAATATTATCTTTTCCGTTACTTTCTCTTAGTTCACCGTTAACTTATTCATTGATTTCAATAAGAAAGGTTTTAGGTTCGAACCTCATCCTAATCAAATTTGGCATAATTAGTACTCTATTTCTTTAATTTCGAATTATGTTTATACAATGTCGTTATTCAAAAAAAAAAAATTATTCATTATCAATAAATTAAATAAGAGAAATAATTTCATTAATTATATTGTCTTTATTTTTCTCCAATATATAAAAATTCTTTACATTCAAATTCATAAATTGATTATGTTCGCTACATTGTCCCTACAATGTCTTTACTAAAAAAAAAATTATTCATTATCAATAAATTAATTAAGAGGCATAATTTTATTAGTTCTATTGTCTTTATATTTCTCCAAGTAAAAATTCTTTACATTCAAATTTCAAATTCATCAATTGATTATATTCACTACATTGTCTATTATTTTTTTGTGCAGTATTTTTTAATTAAATATCAAAGTTATAATACAAAATAATGCTATATAGTTGTTTACCAAGTATTTTATTAATACCATGAAAAATTTTAAAAAATATAATTAATAATAAAGCCAATCATATTAACTATCTGAGGGATTTGTTGACAAAGAGAGTATTCAAATCACACAACAAATTGAAGTGAGAATTAACTCGCAATGTCCTTGTTTGACAATCAGCAGTTAGCGTTAGCGGATTATATATTTAGCGAATTATATCAACGGTTGGTAAAAAGATATTTGAAAAAATTAGTTGTTATTTAGATTAACATGTAAAATGATCTAAGGGTATACATAATAATAATAATAATAATAATAATAATAATAATAATAATAATAATAATAATAATAATAATAATAATAATAATAATAATAATAATAATAATAATATTTTTAAACAAATAAAAATAAAAATAAAAATATAATTAAGTCAATCATATTAACTATTTGAGGGATTTATTGACAAAAAGAGTATTCAAATCACACAACAAATTGAAGTAGGAAACTACCTCGCAATGTCCTTGTTTGGCAATCAGCAATTAACTTTTCAATATTAGTATATATTTAATATTTTATGCCCTAATTTTAATTTACTTTCCCTTATGTCCCGTATTTGGTTTCAATCATACCTATACAATTATAATCAATTTTGACTATATTATCTTGCATTTGTAAACTTAGAATTGCCTATTTAAATAAGTAAATTTAACATTCAATTATCTATGCACGAACAATTCCAATATAATCTTGCCTTGATATACTTTAAAGTACTTATGAAAAAAAAAAAAAAAAAAAACATTGAGCATTATTCTAATTGTGCAATGCGCGTAAAAAACTAGTATATATATATATATATATATATATATATATATATATATATATATATATATATATGTGTGTGTGTGTGTGTGTGTGTGTGTGTGTGTGTATATTATATGCGCGCATGTGTGGCTGAGAATGTAAATTGATCTTACATGTGATTATTCTTGGGACAAGCGCTATTTAATTTATACACTGCCAAAGTAGAGAAACTAGGAAAGCATTTAAATGGTGCAGGCTTCCGTGAGGGGTGATTTCCACGGACCGGGCGGCAACTTTTGCCTTCTTGCAGCTTTTGATCTTCTCCATATATACTATGTGTATGCAGAAGAAGAAGGAGAGGAACACAAAGACCGAAACTGGGTTAAAGACAAGAACGAGTGCATGGTAAGTACGTGGATACACTGCCAAAGTAGAGAGAAACTGGGAAAGCATGTGGTGATCGAAGAGAACCAATAGGCTCTGCACGAGTGCATGTTATGTACGTGGCTATACACTACCAAAGTAGAGAAGCAAGGAAAGCATGTGATGAAGAGAACGAATAGGCCGGCTCTGCATGAGTGCATGCATGGTACATGGCTTGTTAGGACATCATTCAATAAGAACAAATTTGAGCCACAACCCACATTTCACTTTGGAAATTATAGAATTTCCGATCACTTGAAAGTGATCTTAAATTAAGTCGAAAGTCTTGTTCAGACTATTTTTAGTGTTCGGAAAAATCTTTGTTGCTATTTCCGACCACTTTTTGCTTTCAAATTGATTTAAGATCACTTTCAGGTGGTCGGAAATTCCATAATTTTCAGCAGGTAATTGTTTGTTCTTCCGGTCAAATTTTAACGTGAATTGGTGATTTGCTGTGTGACTATTGTTGGTTCTTCCGGTCTCCTTGGCCGGGGATGTGTGATTTTCTGGCATCTTTGGCCGGTGAACTTGACCGACAAATTATTGTGTGGACCGTGGTCCACACAGGGGTCCAAAACATCATCGTGAATATTATGAGTAAAAATAATGTACATTATGTGTTAAAATAATTTACATTATGGGTTAGAATAATGTACATTACGTGTTTAAAATAATAAAACATCTGGAATAATATAATGTACATTGTGTTTTAAAATAATGTACATTATGCTTTTGAATAATGTACATTATGTTTTAGAATAATATACATTATGAGTTATAAAAATATATGTTGCATCTGAATGTACAAAAAAATAAAATTAAATAAAATGATGTATTTTTAAATCGTGATCCACACAATTGTCACGATCCATGCAATAATTATTGAACTTGGGATGAGGACTTTTGAAATTGGGTATTCAACCTTGTAGGAAAGGACTATTAAACTTGACCTTGGTTGGCATGGAACGGATTTGGGTGTGAAAACATGCGCGGCCTTTGTTCATGCAACGGGTGGTGGCACATTTCCCTGATCTTGTTACTCAAAATGCATTAAATGAGCTTGAGATTTGGGAAAATACAATGGGATTTATTAAACGGCATATTATGCTCTGCATCCGTATGCACCATTTATTATGCATACGGATGTAAAAACTACGTCGTTTTATTAAAAATGTGCGTCTCCCTTAAAAAAAATTCAGGTTCGATTCCTAGCAACAACATATGAACTAAAATTCCAGAATCGATGAACTATAATTCCATAATCGATGAACTATAATTCCATAATCGATGAACTAAAATTCCAGAATCTAATCTATGAACTAAAAATTCCAGAATGAATGAACTAAAATTCCAGAATCGATGAACTACAATTTCAGAACCGATGAACTATAATTCCAGAATCAATGAACTATAATTCCAGAATCAATGAACTAAAATTCCATAATCTATGAACTAAATTCCAGAATGAATGAACAACATAATGCTGTTGTTGGGAATCGAACCTGAATTTTTTTTAAAGCAGAGACACGCGTTTTTAATAAAACGACGTCATTTTTGCATCCGTATGCACTATGGTACATACAGATGCACAGCATAACTACTCTTATTAAACCATTGCGATTGGGCTCAGGAAATTTTATTTTGGGAGTTGTGGCTTTTGGTTTTTTGGGTTCCATTAAGTCTGGACTCAACCAGTGTTTGTGGAAATTAGATGACATGCTCTATGGTAGCTTTTAACTAAGTTCGTTGGGTGTGCGTTGGCAAATTATGCCCTGGACCCGTGTCCACAATTCATTGTGGACACGGGTCCAAAACGACGTCGTTTTTTTTTAAAAAAACGCGTCATTTAGTTTTAAAATTAAAAAAAAAAAAAATTACGCGTGTTCTACCGCTAACGGCGTTATTTTTTTTTTTTTTTTGGATTATGAATGTACAGTTATGCCGTTATGAATGTACAGTTATGCAATTATGAAATTATGAACACAGAGCTCTAACATTATGAACTTACAATTATGAACATATAGTGATAAAATTATAACCATGGAGCTTTAAAATTGTGAATATAGAGCTTCGAAGATTATGAATGTACAGTTATGGAGTTATGAATGTACAGTTATGAAGTTATGAATCTACAGTTATGGAGTTATGAATCTACAGTTATGAGATTATGAATCTACAGTTATGGAATTATGAATGTACATTTATTGATCGAATTATGAACAAATAGCTCTGACATTATGAATTTACAATTATGAACATATAGTGATAAAATTATGAACATAGAGCTCTAAAATTGTGAACATAGAGTTTCGAAAATTATGAATGTACAATTATGGAATTATGAATGTACAGTTATGGAGTTATGAATGTACAGTTATAGAGTTATGAATGTACAATTATTAACATATAGTAATAAAATTATGAACATATACTCCTATAACGAAGCGGTCTGAAATTAAAAAAAAAAAAAAAAAAAAAAAAAAAAAAAAAAAAAAAAAGATAACAGTGCCTAACGGCACTGTTACCCGTGTCCAGCATGCATGCTGGACACGGGTGCATAGCATAACGACTGGTGTGCGTTACATTAGGCTTGTGGGTTTGACCAGCGGATGGTACCAACGATTTGCAAAAAGATATTTGGTAAAGTTAGCGGTTAACATGTAAAATGACCAAAAGATAATAAGTAGTATAAGTAGTAGTAGTAGTAGTAGTGGTGGTGGTGGTGGTGGTGGTGGTGGTGGTGGTGGTGGTGGTGGTGGTGGTGGTGGTGGTGGTGGTGGTGGTGGTGGTGGGGGGGGGGTAGTAGTAGTAGTAATTATTTTTAAAAAAATGTAATGTGGGATCAAATCTGATCCCACATCGAAAACAAATAATAATAGAAAAAGGGCGTTGAGCTCCCTCACCCATTTTGCATCCCAGCCCATCCGATTCCCACATCAGATGGGCAGGGAATTAGAAGCCTCAGGCTTCATTATTAATGAAGCCTGAGGCTTCTCATTTTAAAAACAACAAATAATTTTTTTTAAAAACATTATAGTAATAGTTATAAGGGCGTTTTGGGCAAAAGCCCAAAACGCCAAAGAGAAACGCCGCTATATGCAGCGTTTCTAAAATCAACGATTTGGAGCAATTCGTTGCTCCAAACCGCGGTTAACCAAACATTGGCTTTGGCGTTTTGACCACGGTCAAAACGTCAAAGTCGGCGAATCCGCCAAAATTTTGGCGGATCTGTCTATAACCAAATAACCCATTTAGCACCTTCGGGCTGTAACATCAATTGAGGTTACATCACTCTTTTGTATTTATCCTAGGGTATGTCTTAGTGGGCAAATTATATTGTGCACCGTGGTGCATAATCGATTTTTCATCGTGGTGCATAATCGATTATGCACCGAGCTTCAAAACAAGGTCGTTTTGTTTAATGAAAGAAACAGTACCCGTTTTGCAAAAAGTAATAACTCTGTTATTTAGTTTCTTTTTGTATAGTTTTAATTCAATACAACTACAGTTTCATTTTGATATAACTATAGTTTCATTCGATATTTATACACTCAAATATGTGAAAATGTTATTTAATTTTATTTTATATATACACTATAGTTTCATTAAAACACAACTACATGATCATTTCGATATAACTACAGCTTCATTATACAATATACACTCAAATATGTGAAAATGTTATTTAATTTTATTTTATATATACACTATAGTTTCATTAAAACACAACTAAATGATCATTTCGATATAACTACAGCTTCATTACACAATATACACTCAAATATGTGAAATGTTATTCAGTTTCATTTTATATACATTATAGTTTCATTTCAACACAACTACAGTATCATTTTGATATAACTACAGTTTCGCTGGGTAATATACACTCAAATATGTGAAATTATTATTCAGTTTCACTTTGTATATACTGCAGTTTCATTTCAATACAACTACAGTTTCATTTCATTTCAATTGTAGTTCCACTTGATAATATGAATATAATACGTGAGGCAGTGTTAGTTTAGATACACTGTAGTTTCAGTTGGTAAATAATACACAAAAAATACACACTCCGTTAATTGTAACGGAGTGCCGTTTCTTTACTTAAAGAAATGACGCTGTTTTTTACCACAGTGCACATGCACTGCGGTCCACGATATAACGACTGGCCTTAGTGATGCTTGTACATGCTTGTTTTAGTTGAATAAAAATTTACATTTACTCAAAAAAAAAAAAAATTGAGCTACAAATGCCCCCGAGACTTAGTGTAGTTAGTTAGTTTTCTGACTTAAAAGTAATGACTGGAGGCGGTGTTCAAAAATAATAGAAGTACGCACATGAAGACTAGGATCTAACTGGTGGATCAGACTACCTAAATTTGGAGAAAACAATTGAGCCACAGATTCATTTGACATCAAATTATTGTGTGGACCAAGCCTCAAAACGACGTCGTTTTGCTATATTAAAAAAATCGCTTTTGTTTTGTTAATGGCGTTAAAGAATTCGTTTGCCATTTTTGCCTTCCTTCTCCAGTAGTTTCTCTTTCTTCTGGATTTTTCTATGTGATTTTCTTTGTTTTTTTCTGGGATTTCGTTTGTTCTCTTTACGATTTGCTTCTTTGACGTGATTTGTCTCTTCGGTTCTGTCATTGAATATTAATCTTGGATCATGGATATTATTGGTGATACGAACAACAGAATGAATGCGATTGATTTGGAGGATGATATTCCAGGTGTATACATTGTTTTTATGCAATTTATGTTTTGTTTTTTACTTGTATTTTGATTTATTGTGTGTATTTTTTATGTATTGTAGGTGATTTGAATGTTTTGGTTGATGTTGATTCGATTTATTCAATTGGTGTTGATCATAGTCATGCAATTCTAGGTTTGTGATTCGCACATTGTAGTATATATGTTTGTGATTAGGGTTTGTTTAGTCGATTGCATAGTATACATTATATGTGTTCATAATGTACATTATTTTTGCACATAAATTACATTATTTACATGCATAATATACGTATATTATTCATATGTTTAAGTGTCATTACCGGGAATATGTGTTCATATATAATGTATACTATTCTCATACATAAAGTACATTATTTTAATGCTTAATATACATTATTTTCATGCATAATGTACATTACCTTTCAGTTGATGTCCCTTATGGGGATGCAATTGATGGGAGCTCACCAACTCTAGTCCATGCAAGTTCTTCAAATGTTATTGATGAGAGTTCGTCTATTCCAGGTTTTTTTATTACTTAGTAGTATTTAATTATTCGTCGTTGTGTATTAAATGATCATGTTGCAATGGTTCATATTTTATTATTGTTTTTTGGGTTTATCTTATGTTACAATGAACTACACTGCTAGAAATCAACGGAAAAGTGGTTAGAAATGACCTGAATACAGACGGAAGCGCTTGTTCCGACCATTTTGGGTATCAGAAAAAACATTCGTCTCTATTTTCAACCACCGGAAAAAGTGTAGCAGCATGAACATGTAGCAACATGCAGAGAAACTTAAGCTTCAGTTTTAAAGTTCTTTCTCTCTCTTGTTTTTAGAACAAGTTCTTTCTCTTGTTCTATTTAACAAGTTTATCTTTTCCCTTTTGGTTTCCCCAGTTTTTGTTAGCCTTTCTTTCTGGGAAGTTCTATTTGCACCACCCTATTTACTATTTGCACCCACCTATTTAATAGGTCAAATAGATGGTGCAAATACCAAAGTAGGTGGTGCAAATAAATGTAGTCAAAGTAGGTGGTAACATTTATTATTTATTATTTTTTAACAATAAACATTAAAAAAAAATGATCGCCTTTTTTTTTTTTTTTAATTATTTGTGTAATTATTTTTAAAATTTTTATTTTCAATACATATGTTTTTAAATTTTATTTTCAATACTTGTTTTTTTTGTTCAATATAATTTTTTTAACTTTCTATTTTCAATACTTGTTTTTGTTTATGGTTTAATTTTTAAATTCAAAATAATGATTAATTTTGTTATTTTAATATTTTTTATAACTTAAATTTGTTGTATTCATTATTTTATCTTTTTTTATAGAGATATAATAAATAAAATTTGAATCGCTAAAAATTGTAAAAATATATTAACTTCACAATAAAAATAAAATAAAAAATAAATTCATTCAATTTCAATCTAATATAACATTTTCCCGAGTACAATTAGAGCGTACATGCTCATTGTAACTTTCAATCCTATTCATATATGGAGTCATCCATGCATTTGCACAATCATATCTAAAATAAGCCCATTGTGGAGCAATTGTAGGCATTGGGTACCCTCCTGTCAATGTTACCTTGACATAATGGTTATTATTAACATAACCAAGGGTTATTGCTACATGCTCGTACCAAGGTGGTGGGCTAGATCGAAGTGGTAAATATGTTGTACTGCCGGCCATACTCAAAACATGTAGTATCACATTGTATCGGGAAGCAATTAGTACACCCATCTCCGGTATAGTCATCCAGTGCTCAACTGGTGCACACCGATCTTGTGCAAAAAAATTCAACATGTTATAGGCATTATACCATCCTTGAGTTCCAAACATATCGGTATATTCCATTGTGTGAGACTCTAGTTCTTCGATTAAATTGGATCGAATTTTGAACCATTCGTCCTCCTTAAAACCGAGACAGAGAGCTACGGCTCGAAATCCACAGTTTCCGTCAGATTTCACATCTTGCACTTGCATGATAAAAGGATGGAATATAACCGGAAGTTGAAGCATATATGGATGGTAAAAGTGTCTATCACCTGAAGTTGGTGCAGCTGAACAACTATTCCGAGCTTGTTCTTGAAATTGAATATTATTTGGCTCGGCTTTAGTTTTTCTGAGAGATAGAGTTCTTATGAGAGATTTGTTTTTTGAAGTGGGACGCCCACGAACATTTATTTGCACGGGTGGCTCACGGATCGAAGTTGTAGATGGCGCGATCAACTCCCTCAACTTTCTCAATATGTTGAATTTACCGGTTCTTGATTGTTTCTTGAACTGATCCTTAAACATATGAAGCTCATGCTCAACACCAAAATCTTCATTGGTTAGAGAGATGGAAGATGATAAGTCGAGCTTCCTCCAAAAGATATCAATCGAATCAAGTGGGATAGGCTTACCACAGTTAAAATATGTTACCTGCTCGTGTGCACATGGAAGCCCGCAACTTGTTCGCAATCGACATCCACAATTTTCAAAAGTAATCCTGCCAGCCCGTGACCTCTCAAACTCATTAAAAATGAGATTCAGTGCATGAATAGACACAAATCCTCGCAATTCTTGAAAATGTGACGTGTTGAACCGATGTCGAATCAAAATTTTGCTTTGTTCAAGACTTGCTTTGATGGATGTGTCCTGTGACTGAATGACTCTGTCGATATAAACCAATGATGTCTCCAAATCTGACTGCGATGACTCCAAGTATTTTTTTAACTTGGCATGCTGACTCTCAACTCTGTTCGTGGTGTGATTTCCAAAATTGAGATATCGATCAGTCCAAACAGATACAAACATTTCTTTATACGGTTGCAACCAATTATCATCAATATAACCAAAAACACCTGAAAATGTGAATAATTGAAGAAATAATTACAGTAGTTGAACAAATATGCCTTGTTAAAAAAAATATTAAAATATACATCGAATAATACCTGGAAAGTCAACCAAAACTGCTTGTATTTGAGCTAAATGGAACATATATGATTCATGAGTCTGAGACTCAACTAATGCGTTCCATGATTTGTAGAATAAATCCCAATGATGGTTTGAGGGGATCGATGCCCTGCACTTTCTCAAAATACTTCTATAGATGTGCCATCTACAAAGTAATCCTTTAGCATCCGGATACACATTTTTACATGCTTTCATCAATGCCAACTCTCGATCCGTGACGATAACACGCGGGGTAATGCATCCCTCAATTGTGGCTTTGAGACAATTTAATGCCCAAGTATAATTGGACTCATTCTCTTTGTGCATGAAGGCGAACGCTATGCAAAATGTCATGTTGGTCGAAGTTACACCAACCATTTCGACGAGAGGCATCGAGTACCTATTTGTCTTATAGGTTGCATCTATCAACAGGACATGTGGAAATGCACGCCACTTCTCCATAGATTTAGGATGAACGAAGAATAAATCTTCTAACTCATCTGTTGCATTATTAGTTCGACTCTCATGCACATAACCATTGTTATGTAAAAAAGACATAACAACTTGCATTTGAGTTTTACCTGCATTATCCATCATCCGGAATTTTTGGCGTGCATTGTATATGGTTTTTGTGATGGAAACATTATCCGGATTTTGCATCTTCACCGACGTTAAAATATCTCGTGGTTTCACATGCATCGCTGACAAATTTTCCACCAATTCGACTTCATTTCCTGATAATCGCCTTGCATAAGGGTGACCTTCAAGGTGCAATGCAGGCTCATGATTATGGACTCCGCATATTACCCTAACCCTCCAGCAACCATCAACACGTATGTATTTCCCCTCCAATTGGAATGGACAATCAATTTTTCTTGTACCCGTGTTTTTAGATGAGATTTTTTTTGGCACGTAAGTACCACCACGGTCACACTGAAATATAACTGTAGGACTTTTATTCCGGGACCTTTTAATCACAATAACATAACCGAGATCCCGACCTCTACTTTGAACCCATTCAATTAAATCTTCGCGAGACATGAATGCCTAATAAAAAAATTATTTGTATCAATAATAAAAATACCTAATTAATTAATTATAATCATAAGTATACGTACTAATTAATAATCATAATAATAATTACATGCATGTATACCAACAAATTAAAAAAAACAAACAAACAAAA
The DNA here is from genome assembly GCF_001879475.1 of Ipomoea nil. Lineage (NCBI taxonomy): Eukaryota > Viridiplantae > Streptophyta > Magnoliopsida > Solanales > Convolvulaceae > Ipomoea > Ipomoea nil. Next base: position 2,344,722 of record NW_017617745.1, on the reverse strand, counting down.
ACAAAAACAGAAATTAAGTATACGTACTAATTAATAATAATAATAATAATAATAATAATAATAATAATATTAATAATTACATGCTTACAATAATAATAAGTATGCGTATGAATTTTGTTTACCGTTTCTGTAGACAATTCGCATGCAACCTCGAGATTTAGGTTCACTTGATCATCATCTTTAGTTCTATTGTCATCATAAATTTCGATTGCATTTTCGTCCTAAACAAACAAACAAATAACAACTCTTAATATATAAAGACAAAATAATATATTCAATATTGATATATTAAAGCAATGAATTTCTAATCAAAAATAAATATACATATCTAAATTTCTAAATAATATATAAAAGCAATGAATATATAAATAATACGTAATATTCAATTTACTAAGTTCACACACACACATATATATCTATATATATATATATATATATATATATATATATATATATATATATATATATGAAATTAATGAACATATATGAAAGCAATGAACTTAAATTTCTAAATAATATATGAAAGCAATGAACTTAAATTTTTAAATAATATATAAAAGCAATGAACAAATATACATAAGTTCAATTGTAACATTTCAGTAACAATTCAAATAAAAAAAAAAATTAAAATACCTCGTAATGTTGTTGATTTTGATTTGGACCATTGTAACTAAGAAATTGGCTTTGATTTTGATCGTTGTAGCTAAACAAATTATCTATCCAACCGTCCATCACACACACACGAATTTTGATTTTGATTTTGATTGTATGACATGTACATCACACACACACACACCACATATATATAGAGCCATTTAAGTCTTTTGGATTCCTTGCCATTCATTCTACACGTAATTTCATTTCACTAACAACAATATTAACTAAAAAATATGAATTGAAATTGTAAATTTACAAAATATATGTATTAAAATTATCAAGTTCAAAAAACTATCTATTGAAATCATAAATTTAAAATAAACATATATCGAAAAACAAAAAAAATGGACCAGGAAGGCAAGGAGGCAGAAAAAAAAAAAAAAAAAATGGCTGCTGGCTGCTCCGTTTTTTTTTTTTTTTTTTTTTTTTTTTTTTTTTTTTAAATTACATTTTGACCTCATAATTGTAAATTTAATAGGGTGGTGCAAATAGCATTTTGACCACCCATTAGGCTATTTGCACCACCCATATTTACTACCTTTTTACATTTTCAAAGTGCTTTATACCTCATTTTAGTCAATGGGTGGTGCAAATAGCAACACCCTTCTTTCTCCACTATTTTGTTACGAACATTTATTGCATGCATTTATGAAGGTGTGGTATCGAATCTCCTAGGTTGGTAAGCTCTACATTTAATGAGAACATTGAAGCACATATCTTGGAGGTTGGTGTGATGTTGGTAAACTCCGCATTTATGAGAATATTGAAGCATAGTTTGGCTATTAAAGTTCGAGGTCCTGGTCCTCACACATGTTCCCATTCCATCCCTGTACTGAACAAAAGTTCTCAACCCACAAACCCCTACCAGTACCACAAAACACTCATGGCTTCGAGCAGTAAAGGCAAGGAAACTCTCGTTGAGAAATATTCTAACTTAACCATTTGTGACGATGATGAAGTAGAGGTTAACCTTCTAGAAGAAGAGATTGAAGAGGAAGAAGAAGATTGTTTCATGCTTGCAAGCACCATTATCATGGAGAGAACGGTAAAGTTCAACTACTTGAAGGAGACTATGGCTCAAATATGGAGACCGGGAAGACGAATGATGGCTAAAGAAATCTCTCCAAACTTGTTCATCTTTTACTTCCCACACGAGAAAGGCCTGCAGAGGGTTCTTGATGATGGACCATGGTCTTTCAAACAGAACCTCCTGGTGCTAAGGAGATTGGAAAGCAATGAGTCGCCATACGACTTGGACTTCTCCAAGGCAGAGTTCTGGGTACAGATACACAATATCCCAAACGCTACTCAAACCTCAAAATTACGAAATTCATCATAACTCACCTGGGAAAGTTTATTAAGGCAGATGTGGCACATTTTGATGGAACATGTAGCGTCTTCATACGGGTTAGAGTTTTTCTTGATGTCACTAAATCCCTAAATAGGAAGGTTAAACTGAAAATCTCAGAGGAGGAAAGCTTATGCTTGGACTGCAGATATGAAAGGCTACCAACATTCTGCTTCATATGTGGGAGGATAGGGCATGCAGAGAAATATTGCCCAAGTTAGTTTGATGCGCAATACCCTAAGCCAACAAAGGTTTATGGTCTGGAACTACGAGCTTCTAGGCGTCGGGGACAAATCTTAAGCAGTCACTGGTTGTTGAGCGAACTACCCACCAGATCAAAGCCAGCCACCAGATGCACAGTCAGAGAAGATCTCGACAAAGGGGATGAGGAGCATGAAATGAGATACGAGGATCACCCTGGACAAATGACTCAAAGTATCCATGTTTACCCAGCGGATAATACCAACATGGTGACAGGAATCAGCGGGAGGATCTATCCATTAATTGCTCTGACAGTCGCATTTATGAGGTTACAATAAATGCAAACGTTAATCTCCAAAGTCAAACTTCAATCCTAGGCTTTCTCATTGGAGACCATAAGAGACAACGGATAGAAGCGTTTGGGCCTGGGCCTGATGAAGAGCCCATGCTTGTCGACTCAAATTCCGGCACTAATGTTCCAAAAAAACTTCCTAGAGGTGGGTCCTGGGAATGAATACCTTAGCTTGGAACTGTCGTGAGTTGAGCAGCCCACGTCAGTTCAAGTCCTAGTGGATCTCATCCACTCTAAGAAGCCCACCATTGTTTTTCTTATAGAGACTAAGGTTAATCAGAGCAAGTTGGACCAATCATTATTGTATGGACCATGGTCCACACGAGTTGTGTAGACCATATTTTGTCTACTATAAAATAATGTACATTCAGTATAAAAATAATGTACATTCAGTACAAAAATAATGTATATTGTATACAGAGGATATACATTATTTTTGTTCTGAGTGTACATTATATTGTATAATGTACATTCAGTACAAAAATAATGTACATTTAGTATATTAGAAATGTACTTTTTGTTATGGTCTACATAACATTATGTGGACCATGGTCCATACAATAATTTGCCAAGTTGGACCCCATTTGCATGAGGGTGGGTTTTGAAAGCTTACTAACAGTGAATAGTAGTAGTCAAAGTGGTGGGTTAGCATGTTTGTGGAGGAATGGGCTGTTGGTCTCAATAAAATCTTATTCAGCCCGTCATATTAGCATGGTTATCAACGAGAACGACGTAGACAGAAGGTGGAGGCTCACCGGCTTCTGTTGGTCCCGATAGGGTGGTAAAAAGTCTAGAGGGGGGGGGGGGGGAGGGGGTGAATAGACTTTTTAAACTTTTTCACAATTAATAACACTTTGGTAATTTCAACTCTAAATAACAGGATATGAAACTTAGATGCGCAGTGGAATAATTTAAATAACCAAGTGTTACGTAAAATCAAAGAGATATATCACATGCAATATTATAGATATGCTTGCAAATGCTCAAATAATCAGTATGCAAATTTATGCCCACATGCAAATGTGAAAGCTACTAGACCCAGATGAATATTTTCGCACAATATAAGATGGGTCGGTCAAATATTCAACATGCAAGATAACAAATAAATATTTAAAGAGATGGTTCACTCAATATGTGTGTGATATCACGTGTGAATCAATGAATGAATCCAAATGGAATAGTGTATGCATGCACTTGTAAAGTCACATAACACAAACAATGAGATAGATAAATATGACGAATAGTAAATGGGTTAGTATGCATGCAATAATAAATAAAAGTAGTAAGTAAATGAGATAGGCAATTTAGGGTCCGTTTGAAAAGCAGGAAAATGACTTCTGGAAAATGAGTCATTTTCCGGAAAACATTTTCCTTTTCCAGTGTTTGGTTGCAGTTGGAAAACTGTTTTGGTGTGTTTGGTTCATTTTCTAGAAAATGAGAGTAGAATGGTATAATTAAATATTTTAATTATTTTATTCTAAATTAAAAATTTATTTTAAATCTTTAAAAAAAAAAAAAAATTATGGCTTCCGGCGGAACTGGGTTCCGCTGGAAACCATAGAATTTAAAATAAAAAAAAATGAAAGAGAAGAGGCGGAAAACGACTTCCACCCAAATTTGGCGGAAGTCGTTTTCCGCCAAATTGGCCTCATTTTCCCCAGTCAACGGAAAATGGATTCCGTTGACTAGATTTTCCAGGTGTAGCCAAACACCAAAAACCCGGAAAATGACTTCCAGAAGTCATTTTCCGAGTTTCCAAACACAGCCTTATAGTGGTTCAGAGGTGGTGTAATCCTCCTAGTCCACTCTTCTCCTTTCACTCCAAGGAGGAAATTCACTATCTCGTTCACCCAGATACAAATAGTGAATCAAGTGCACACAGGCACTTCCCGAGTGTTTTGCACACAGCTACACTCAATCCGCGTATCTCGCACAAAGCTATACTCTCGAGTATTTTGCACAAATCTATACTCCTACACCAACTAAGTGTCTTGCACACAGCTACACTTAGCACCACCGAGCGTCTCACACACAGCTACACTCAGCAACTACGAGTGTTTCGCACAAAGCTACACTCACGAGTGTCTTGCACAAAGCTACACTCACAGGGTAGTGTCTTGTACAAAGCTACACTCAACCCTCTTTCTACACACAGTAGAGGTAAGATTTAGTGAAAACAAATTTCTCTTCTAAGGACTTGAAGAATATCTCGTGTAAGCTCAAACTGGATATTTCAAATTTTTGCTTATGTTTGCTTCTTTGTATTGCCTTGCCTTTTTTTTTTTTTTCGTGTATTGCACTCTCTGCTCCATGTCTTCAAGTCATCTGGTATATATAGCTGAAGAAGCTATACCGTTGTAGCATCAGTTGATCTTGATCGTTCATCTTGTTCAGCTACACATTATTGCCAACTTGCATTGCGGTGATTTAATGCAAGAGATGGGCTTCTTACAGTGAGTTTGAAAATCCTCACCTGACACAACTTCAAAAGTCATACATATCGGCTCATCAGCTGAATTTTCTCCGAAAAATAATTTCCGTATCTTGACGGATTCAAAATGATGAAATCTTCCAAAAGATTTGCTGCTGATTCTTGCTTGAGTAAAAAATATATCTTCGTCCATTTCTTCTTCTGAAATGATTTGAGATACGTAGCAAGAGATTTAAATGAGAAAGAAGATTTCACGTGCATCTTCCTTATCATATCCACAAGCTTCCAAACTTGTAGTCAACTTAGCCTTACATGTGTCCACATTGCAGCATGCACTCAACAAGTGTCGTCTTTAAAAAATATGCTTCCAATGAGATTTGAACACAAGCCCGACAAAATCTATCTCCCACGCTTTTACCATTACACCATATTAACTCATTGGTTAATATTTCTGGATTTAATCTTTATTCCCAGAATGGCTTTAGTAGCATTCTAGATTAATTCATAAATTAATCCGAATCTGCCTCTTAGTCGTCCCCTATCAACCCTTTCATCGGCCCCTTCTTTATCTCTTTCTCAAAAATGCCCATTCTTTATCTCTTTCTCAAAAATGTAGAGATTGAGTCTTAAACCCGTGACCGCTAACTTTAACAACCTTGTTCCTTATCCACTTAACCGCTTGATCCTTTAGTGTCTTCCAAGGTAAATAATTCTCAAATAGTAACATTCTGGATAAGTATATTTTGCTAAGAATTTCGTAGACTTTATGGCTTGACTTGGGACTTAGACTAATAGACAACTAGACTCAAAATAAAATAGGGGAGTTCTAAAAATACAAATTTGGCTCATCAAAACTATTACATTTTATTCCTAACAGCTTCTATGGTAAACAGGATAGAAACCAACGCGCGGTGGGGTGGAACCTTCTCAAGAATTTGTCAACACAAATGAATCTCTCATGGGCAGTGATAGGGGACTTCAATGACATTATGGATACAAGTGAGAAGAGAGGCGGTAACCCTCAGCCTATTGCCCTAATCGAAGGTTTCAGAGAGGCAATTGAGTAGTTCGGTTTGCCCGATTTTCCTTTTGACGGCTATCAGTTCACTTGGGAGAAGTCAAGAGGAAAACCAGATCGGTTTCAAGCGAAACTTGATAGGGTGCTCGTGTCTCTCAACTGGAAAGAGAAATTCCAATTGGCGCAAGCTTGTTCAATCGTATCCTCTTGCAGCGACCACCTACCAATCTTTCTCAAGGCGACTTCGAACCCGGTTGTTGCTCGGATTAAAAGGTTTCGTTTCGTAAACCTTTGGCTAAAAGAGAGTCAGTGTCGCGAGGTGGTTATTTCAAGCTGGAACCAGTCTCGTGGCGGAGATATCCTCACTCGAATTGAAAGATGTATTGAAGCTGTTTGGAGCTGGGGTAAACTTTTCACCAAAAATTTCAAAAGAAAAATTTTGAACTTCCTATGCTCTCCTTTTCAACTTCCAGTACTTAGTTTTGTATCCCAACACGACACCTTTAATTCCAGGAGTGATCCAAATCCAATATCTGCCACATACTTTCTTTGCTCATATGTCAAATTTTTGAACAACCGCTGAAATTCAATAGGTGACATTCTTATGTTAAGGTTTAAACCTTTTGTGGGATGCTGTTGTTGCTCTTGTTGTTCAGCAGCAATTTCCTGTTGTTGCCCACAGTCTTCTACTTTATCTTTAGTTTGCTTCGTTTTTTTTTCCTCTTGTACGTGATGTACCTTCATTATCTGCTTATTAAGATCTTTTTATTTGATATTTTCTTTTAGGTTGTTGAGCATCTTTTTTTGAAGTCATTTGTGCTGCAACTGACTGGTTAGTACTAAAACACACTTAAATTATTTTTAGTAAATACTATTGACGAGATGTAGTTTAGTGTGATGGAAAAGTGTAAATGAGGATGGAATCCATAAGTGTCGATCTCACGATGATGACAACTTTAAGTGGAGTGCAAGACAATCTCTCACGATGATGACAACTTGGAGTAAGTGGAGTGCAAGACAATCATAGGTAATTGATAAGTGGTAGAATGTGTGGGATGGTAAGGAAGTTTGGGAATGAAGATTTTCGACCGGGGATGTCGATCTCAAGGATGACAAATCGGAGTAAATAGATTGCAAGACAATCACATGTCACAATGTATTAACAAGAGTATTAGGTGCAAGCAAGATGAGACTAGGGAAGCATATACAATGGGGAAGAAAGGAATGAACATAAAAGGAAAATGCAACAAACAAGTAGAAAACGAGGAATTCGATGGATATGACTTGTGTTCATGCATTCAATGGCCTAAGATAGACAAGCTATGAGGCAATGCAAGACTAACCTAGGGAAGAACTAATGGCACCAACACGGTTATGTAAAACCTAGTCTCTCTTTTCCTAAGTCGGTGGAGGCATTTAAGCAAATACATAATGGGCGATCTACCTTCTCCTCTCAAACCTTGCCCTCTCGAATCAAAGGACGGGGATTGGGATGAGTAGGACTAATGGAAGCACAATCTCTTACTACTTCCACACTCCCTTATTCCTCTCCCATAGGGGCCCTCTATGAAGAGAGAATCAATACAATACTCATCCACAACATAGGCATTCTAGGTCGAGCAATCACATCATAAACATCACCAATTATGCAATACAATTCATAGATGCACAATCACAAGTCAATCATCCAATTCCTAGGAGAATCTAACTATACATCATGAATTAAGATCACAATCAAGCAATTCAAGTCTAGCAAGGATGAACAATGAAATGGAAAGATTAATAGATGAATAGGAGAAGTTACCACACTTGAATCCTCCAATTGCAATCCAATTACATGAAGTGGAGCTCCTAATCTGTAATCTAAGCCTAGAAAGATAAACCCTAGTCTAAGGAGCTCTAAAAACTCAGAGAATGAAATGTACAAAGTGAAAAAGAAGTTAGGAGATCAATTCCCGTGCAGCACTTTTGTTTCCGCGATTCTGCCCTGGCCCGCGTGCACGCATACGCTGCCCAGTTCCTTCCAACGCGCGTTAGTCCTTCACGTGGAACTTTCTGGTTCCATCCAACGCATGGCCAACGCGCGTTGGACACTCGTGGGTGGCCTCTGGGTGCCTTTCTCCCTTGCACTAGTCTGTGGTTTGCCCCGGTTTGATCCATACGCCTTCGGTTGTGCTCAAAACCTTTAAAACTACTAAAGTAAACATGATTATGGGCATTTGCAACACATTATATAATTGTAGCATTTACAACATAAATGATTCACAATTGACCTTAATTACACACAATACAACCCCTAAATAGTGGTGTCTTTGGCACTTATCACAAGTTTCCACACTTTATTCTTGCTTGTCCCCAAGCAAGCTATCAATACAATTCAAAAGATAAGTAACAAAGATACACTAAGCAAAACTTAATCAATCAAATGGTCAATCAAGAGGAATGTGTTAGGCAACGGAGAGGGTGAAATCCCCCGTATCATGAAACAAGTGTGATACCATGAGCCCTACTATGCAATTCAAAGAATATACAAAGGAATTAAAAACCCTATTTATTGGATACACATAAATATTAAGGGACACGCTCTCCACACCATTTATCAAGCATGCAAAAATCGGGATTCACCTCCTATTTTCTAAATGCCTTCAAGTCGATTCAACTAGTGGGAACGATGTGCACACTCCAACCAAACATCCAACCTTATAACGCCAAGGCCCCGTTCATAAAAGTAAGTGAAAGGTATGGTATGGACCGCTCCCCGCCAATTGGCTTAGTGGTGTCTTTGGCACTTATCAGTATTGTACTAACAAGAGTTAATTAGGTGAACACAAGGCGTAGGAAAACATAGAAGCAAAGGTAGCAAGCAAGAAAGTAGAAACAAAAAGTAAACAAGTAAAACGCAGAATTGGATGGAAAACACTTAATCTTATGCATTCATTAGGCTAAGATAGACTTGATGCGGTGTAACGCAAGACTAACTTTAGGAAGGCATTACACCAAACACCTTGGCTACGCCTCCTCCGTAGCCTTGCCCTCTCAAATCGAATGACAAGGAAAGCAAATGAGTAAAACTACATGGAATCACATTCTAATGCTAATTCTACTCTCTCATAATCCTCATTCATTGTGGCCATCAATGAAGAGAGAATCAAGACAAAGCTCATTCACAACAAAAGCATCTAGGTCAAACATCACACAACATCTCATCAATTCATCAATCAAAACTAGAATGCATAATCTCAAAGCAATCCAATTCAATTTATAAAAGATCTAGCCACACATTATCTTAGAATGAAATCACAATGCAATTGAATTCAAGCTACCAAGGTAGAAGATGGAAATTGGAAATTAAAAGATTAAAAAGATGAAAGAATTACCAACTTGAATCAACAATGTGAGTTCAATCTACAAATTGGAGTGAAGATCACCACAAACAAAGAGAGTTGTAAATTTTCTAAGCTTCTAGATCTCTTCTTCCTCTAGCAATTTAAGAATTACAAGGTGACTAGTTGTATCTAGCTCTCATTTAGAGAGAAAAATTTCTAACCTAAGATAATCTGAAAAGATCTAGAACTAAAGAATAGGTAATGAAACAAAAGTGTAAAAGTATAGAAGAAATCCCACCAAGCTGTTATTTAAAAGGTTGAAAATCTTGACGCGCGTACCCAAACCACCCAACAAGGCGTGCCCGATGGCCCCGCTTCCCGTCACCCAACATTGATCAACTCGTGGACGAGACAATGGGGTGTGCATTCATGAGTTTCTTATATGCTTTTCGGAGGTACCACCAAATCTTCATGCATGAAGATGACGAAGAAAAGACGGCGTTTACAACCCATGAGGGAGTCTTTTGTTACCGAGTTATGGTCTTCGAGCTCAAAAACTTGGGTGCCACATACACGAGGATGGTCGCCAAGATCTTCAAGCATATCCTCGGTCGGAATATGGAGGCCTACGTCGACGACATGATAGTGAAAAGCTCCGAAACCGATCCCCACATGGATGACCTATCTGAGGTCTTTTCCATAATAAAACAGTTTCAATTACGTTTAAACACTAAGAAGTGTACTATTGGGGTGCACGGAGGTAAATTTCTAGGTTACATGATCTCCAATAGGGGCGTTGAGCCCAACCCCGACAAGATCAAGGTCATCTTAGAGATGGAACCTCCGAAGTCCCTCCACGAGGTCCAACACCTCAGTGGTCGACTGGCGGCCCTTGGCCTATCCCTTTCGAGGTCGGCCGAGAAATCCTTGCCTTTCTTTGGGGTCCTCAAGAAGAACAAGGAGTTCGAATGGTCAGATGAGTGTCAAAAAGCCTTCGATGACCTCAATACCTACTTAATGCCACTACCCTCACTAGCCAAGCCAGAGAAGGGGGAGGCCTTATATTTGTACTTGAGCATCTCGCAGACCGCGATCAGTTCCATGTTGGTCCACGATGACTCGATGACCTAACGACCTATGTACTACATGAGCCGAGCCCTTCGAGGTGCCGAGCTCAGATACTCACCCACGGAGAAAGCGATATTTGCACTGAACGCCACGGCCAAGAAGCTCAACCACTACTTCCAAGCCCACCCCGTACACGTCTTCACTAATCAACCTCTTGAAGCGATGTTTTGAGGGCTTTGAGGTCGGCCAACAGGTTGGTAAGATGGTTCATGCGCCTAAGTCAATATGACATTCAATTCAAGTCCAGACAGGCGATCAAATGGCAGGCACTCGTTGATTTCAAAGTCGAGTGCACCCCGGGGAGGCCACCGAATAGGACAGAAGCGAGGAGGAATGGTGGACCTTATCTACAGATGGATCCTCAAGCATCAAGGGCTGTAGAGGTGGAATGGTACTCGTGACTCCGGAGAGGTTCCGAGCTTATTATGCCCTTTGTTTCCACTTCAAGCTGTCCAACAATGAAGCTGAGTACGAGGCACTCTTATGCGGCCTCCAACTCGCATTAAGAATGAGAGCAGAGAAGCTGAAGCTGCAGTGCGACTCTAGACTTGTGGTCGGCCAGGTGACAGGAGAATTCGAGGCCAACGAAGAGAGGATGAGGCAGTGCCTGTGATGTGGTGCTCAAGTCCTAGGTCGGTTAATTCATTACGAGATTTTACATGTGCCAAGGGAACAGAACGTGGAGACGAACATACTCTCATAACTCGGTCTAGGAGCACCGAAACACATTTTCAAAATAGTCCGGGTGAAGGACCTCAAGAAGTAAGTCTGGAGGCTTATCCGGTCATCCCCATAAATGGTCGACCTACCTGCTGGTTGGACCACCTCGTAGAGTACAAGAAAACATGTACTTTACCCTCGATGAGGCCAAAGCCAAGGCCGTCAAAGGAGAGCTCCAACGTACATATTCATTGGTGACACCTTTTACAAGAAATCCTACAATGGCGCTCTCCTCCGATGCTTATACCTAGACGAGGCAAGGTCAGTCATAAAAAAAAATACACGCAGGTACATACTCAACACACCAAGGAGCCTACACTATGGCCTAGAGGGCCATACTTTGGGGGTACTTTTGGCCCAACATGGCCAAGGAGTATGAAGACTATGCACGGAGTTGCCCGACCTGTCAACAGTTTCAGGGCGGCCCGGGTTAACCCGCCACCAACTACACCCCAATCAGCTCAGTGATCCCATTCTCAAGGTGGGGGATCAACATAGTCTGGGCCTTACCCATGGGGTCCTTAGCCATGTTGGGCCAAAAGTACCCTTGAAGTATGGCCTTCCAGGCCATAATGTAGGCCTACCTTGGTATGCTGATCAGGTACCTTCGTGTATTTTCTCTATGACCGACCTTACTTTATCCAGGTACAAGCACCAGAGGAGAGCACCATTGTAGGACTTCTTGTAAAGGGTGTCACCAATGAGTATGACCATTGGAGCTCTCCTTTTGACGATCTTGGCTTCGGCCTCATCCGAGGGTAAATTACCTATTTTCTTCTACTCCACGAGATAGTCCAACCAACAGGTAGGTCGGTCATTTATGGGCAGGACCAGATAAGCTTCTAGACTTAACTTCTTGAGGTCCTCCACCCGAGTTATTTTGGAGATGTGTTCCGGTGCTCCTAAACTGAGTTTAGAGAACATATCCGCGTCTACGTTTTGGTCCCTTGGTACTTGCAAAATCTCGTAATGAATTAACCGACCTAAGACTTGGAGCACCACGTCACGGTACCGCCTGATCCTCTCTTCGTTGGTCTCGAATTCTCTTATCACCTAGCTGACCACAAGCCTAGACTCACACCGCACCTTCAGCTTCTCTACTCCCATGTTCAATGCGAGTTGGAGGCTGCATAAGAGTGCCTCGTACTCAGCTTCGTTGTTGGACAACTTGAAGTGGAAACGGAGGGCATAATAAACTCAGAACCCCTCCAGAGTCACGAGTACCACTCCACCTCCAGATCCCTTGATGCTTGAGGATCCATCTTTGATAAGGTCTACCATCCTTCCTCCTCGCTTCTGGCCTGTTCGGTGACCTCCCAAGCGATGCACTCAACTATAAAATCGGTAAGTGCCTGCCCCTTGGTCATCGGTCTGGGCTTTAATTGGTTGTCATATTGACTTAGGCGCATGGACCACCTCACCAATTTACTGGCCGACCTCAAAGCCCTCAAAACATCGCTTCAAGAGGTTGATTGGTGAGGACGTGTACGGAGTGGGCTTGGAAGTAATGGTTGAGTTTCTTGGCCGTGGCGTTCAGTGCAAATATCGCTTTCTCCGTGGGTGAGTATCTGAGCTCGGCACCTCGAAAGGCTCAGCTCATGTAGTACATAGGTCGTTAGGTCATCGAGTCATCATCGACGTAAGACTCCATATTCCGGCTGAGGACCCACTTGAAGACCTTAACAACCATCCTCGTGTATATTGCACCCGAGTTTTTGAGCCCGAAAGTCCATAATTCGGTAACAAAAGACTCCCTCATGGGTTGTAAACACAGTCATTTCTTCGTTATCTTTGTGCATGAAGATTTGGTGGTACCCCCGAAAAGCATGTAAGAAACTCATGAGTGCACACCCTGTTGTCTTGTCCATGTTGAATAGTAGAAAGATTCATTGTATTCAACTCATAAGAACTGTACAAACATCTACTATTTAAATAGGAATATGCTATTAACCTAATGGGCCTATTTCTAAAATGACCTAGGGTTTCAACACTCCCCCTCAAGCTGGAGAGTATAAATCATATGCTCCAAGCTTGTTACAAATATACTCAACCCTAGGAGCCCTAAGGGGTTTTGTCAAAATATCAGCCAATTGATCTGCAGAGTTGACAAAGCTTATTTTGATACACCCTGACACAATCTTCTCTCTAATGAAGTGACAATCAACCTCAATATGTTTGGTTCTCTCATGATAAACTGGATTTGAGGCAATATGTAGAGCTGCTTGGTTGTCACATATCAATGTCATTTGAGCAACCTTGCCACATTGCAACTCTTGTAGTAAGTGCTTCAGCCACATAAGCTCACACGTGGCAAGGGCCATGGCTCGGTATTCAGCTTCGGCACTGGACCTGGTAACAACATCTTGCTTCTTACTTTTCCAAGATATGAGATTACCACCAATGAGTACACAATAACCTGAAGTAGAGCGTCGGTCAAACGGACAACCAGCCCAATCTGCATCAGAATACCCAACAACCTGAGCATGTCCTCTATCTTCATATAGTAAACCTTGTCCTGATGCTCTCTTGATATACCTTAGAACCCGAACATCAGCATCCCAATGAGTATCACAAGGATTCTCAAGAAACTGACTCAACACACTAACTGCAAAAGAGATATCTGGTCGTGTGATTGTGAGATAATTCAATTTTCCAATTAGTCTCCTATATCGTTCTCGGTCAAGTAATGGCTCCCCCTGTCCTGGTAAGAGTTTAACATTCGGATCCATTGGATTATCCACCGGTCTACAATCCAACATGCCAGTTTCTTCTAAAATATCCAGTGCATACTTTCTTTGAGAAATGACAATACCACTACTAGACTGGGCTACTTCAATTCCAAGAAAGTATTTCAGCTTACCCAAATCCGTAGTCTGAAATCGACTGAAGAGATACTCTTTCAACTGAGATATGCCCTCTTGATCACTCCCTGTAATAACAATGTCATCCACATATACTACAAGGTATATGCATTTCCCATTAGAATGACGATAGAAAACAGAATGATCAACTTCACTTCTAGTCATACCAAACTCACATACCACAGAGCTAAATCTTCCAAACCAAGCCCGTGGAGATTGCTTCAAACCATACAGGAACGACGAAGTTTACATACCAGACCAGGCTCCCCCTGAGCAACAAACCCAGGTGGTTGCTCCATATAAACCTCCTCTTGAAGATCGCCATGTAGAAAAGCATTCTTGATATCCAATTGGTGTAAATCCCAATGATTAATTGCTGCCAAAGATAAAAGTAATCAAACTGATGCAATTTTAGCTACAGGAGAAAAAGTATCAGTGTAATCCAGACCAAAAATTTGAGTGTAGCCTTTTGCCACCAGTCGTGCCTTAAGGCGATCAATCTTGCCATCAGGGCCCACCTTCACAGTATAAATCCACCTACAACCAACAACAGTTTTACCAGGAGGGAGGGGAACCAACTCCCATGTGCCACTAGACTCCAGGGCCTCTATCTCAGTGAACATGGCTTGGCGCCAATCGGGATCCGAGAGGGCCTCACGAGTGGATTTAGGTATAGACACAGAAGAAAGGTGAGAAAGGAAGGCAAAGTAAGGAGAAGATACATGATGATAACTCAAGAAGGTATATATAGGATGAGGGTTACGAGTAGAACGTGTACCTTTCCGGATAGCAATGGGTGCCTCAGTGGGATCAGCGTCAGATTGCAATTGAAGTGGTGGAACCGTAGCCGGAGGAGGATCGGGTGGCATGGGTGAGTCAACAGGAGCCTCAACAGACACAGGGCGAGGACGGCGATGGTAGACTTGAAGGGGGCGGTCAGGAGCAGTTGGAGGATTATGATCTTGAACAAGAGGAAGTGAACCAAGATAAGGAAGAGGGAGAACCTCTGAAATAGAGACTGCGTTACCTGGTGTGGGCTGGAAAAAAGAAGTAGACTCAATAAAGGTGACATCAGCAGACACAAAACGACGATTAAGTTCTGGAGAATAACACCGATAACCCTTTTGGAGCCGGGAATAACCTAAGAAAACACACTTGACAGCTTTAGGGGCCAATTTCGAACACCCAGGAGTCATGTCATGAACAAAACAAACATACCCAAAAACCCGAGGTGGAAGAAGGAAAAGATCAACCGAAGGATACACAATGGAATATGGGGTTTCATTGTTTAGAACTGAGGATGGCATGCGATTTATCAAGTAACACGCAGTAAGGATAGCATCAGCCCAAAAATGATGAGGAACATGAGAATGAACTAACATAGTGCGAGCAATTTCAACTAAATGTCGATTCTTACGCTCAGCCACCCCATTCTGCTGAGGTGTCTAAACACAAGACCGTTGGTGTAACATACCCCGAGAAGTCATATAGGATTGAAAGGGGTTAGAGAGATATTCTTTAGCATTGTCACTACGCAGAACACGAATGGGTTTACCAAATTGAGTTTGTATTTCAACACAAAAATTTTGAAAAATCTAGAATAACTCAGAACGATCTTTCATAAGGAACAACCAAGTACACCAAGAATAATCATCTGTAAAAGTGACAAAGTAACGAAACCCCAAAGCAGAATTGACACGACATGGACCCCAAACATCAGTATGGACTAAATCAAAAAGAGACGCAGCCCGACTATTGACTCTCCGTGGAAAAGACTTACGTGATTGCTTTCCAAGGTGACACGACTCACAATCTAATGACTCTATAGATAAACCTGGAACCATCCGTCGAAGTTTGGAGAGACTAGGGTGGCCCAAACGACTGTGGAGAAGCAAATGAGAATCTGTAGAAGCATAGGCAGCAAAATCACCACCACGGAGGTAATAGAGGCCTTGTGACTCAATCCCAGTGCCAATCACCTTCCCCGTACTACGGTCCTGCACAACAACCGAATCCGCACAAAAGGTTACAGAACAATTAAGGGTACGGGTGATTTTACTCACAGAGATAAGGTTGAAAGGACTATTAGGAACATATAAAACTGATTTTAAAGGGAAAGATGGCATAGGATGAGCCTGACCAACACCGGAAGCTGGTGTTTGATTGCCATTAGCTAAGGTAACCATGGGCAAAGCCTTAGACTTTGTGACATTAGTCATAAGGGATAGGTTACCAGAAATATGGTCTGAGGCACCTGTGTCTAGAATCCAAGTATTTGTGTTACTAGCTTGAGAAAGACACAACAAAGAAGATGTACCAACGGCGAGAGATGAAGCCATAATATTATTCAAAAGGAAAGGGAAAAACTGCCTCAAAGGATGGTTGACCGGCAAGTTGACCGTTGACCGGCGAGTTGACCGGTAGAGATGAGAAAATGGAAAACACAGTCTGAAGCGTTTTCTCGAGACGAATCCAACGGTGGTAATGTCGTCACGATCGGAGGTCGGTACAGGCAGATCTGGCCGGAAAACAGTGGCGGGTCTCGGCGACGGCGGCGGCGCGTGCGGCGGCAGACGGCGACCGGACTTCGGGCTCTGGCTCGCGACGAGGCTCCGGTGAGGCCTGTGGTCTTGGTTTGGGAGAAGAACCACCAGGCAGATGTCCGAAAGCAAAAAACAGTAGCGGCGGCCGTGAACTCCGGTGGCGGCGGCGGGAAAGAAAGGGGAATTATTATTTAGGGTTTAGGCTCTGATACCATGTTGAATAGTAGAAAGATTCATTGTATTCAACTCATAAGAACTGTACAAACATCTACTATTTAAATAGGAATATGCTATTAACCTAATGGGCCTATTTCTAAAAGGACCTAGGGTTTCAACAGTCCACAAGTTGATCAATGTAGGGTAACGGGAACGAGTCCATTAGGCACGCCTTGTTGAGGTTGTTGTAGTCCACACACATCCTCTTGGGAGGTGGTTTGGGTTTGAGGATCACGTTTGCGAGCCACTCGGGATATAAGACCTCCCTTATGTGGCCAATTTTGAGGAGGCTGTTAACCTCATTTTTTACGAACTCCTGCCTTTCCACGGAGAAGTACCTTTTCTGTTGTTGAACCGGCTTAGTTGTGGGGTCTAGCTCTAATTTATAGGTGATGACCTCTCGGCTGAGGCCTAGCATGTCCTTAGGACCCCATGCGAATATCTCCTTATAGTTGCGGATGACCTCAATGATCCGACCTCGAAGGTTGGTCGGGAGCCCCGTTCCCCTTTAACACCCTAATGGGTCAACTAAGGTCTAGCACCACTTCTTCAATCTCGACAACGAGTTCGGCTCGGGACCGTTCCTCCTTTTCTCGAAGTGCCTTTTCAGCTATGGTGTGGACCTAGTTCGTAGGAAACTCTAAAGAAAAAGAAGGGAAGGACCACTAACCCGAGTCTAAAAGAGATGTTGACGTGGGTCTTGAAGTTGAGGTCAGCCCGAGGCAGCTCGGCACACCCCATACACCTCTACTGAGAAATATGGTATTCATTAAAAATAATTTAAATGTGTTTTAGTACTAACCTCTCAGTTGCAGCAAAAATGACTTCAAAAGGAGATGTTCAACAATCCAAAAGAAAATATCAAAGAAAAAGATCTAGACAAGCAGATAATGAAGGCACATCACGTAAAAGAGAAAAAAGAATGAAGCAAACTAAAGATAAAGCAGAAGACTATGGATAACAACAAGAAATTGCTGCTAAACAACAAGAGCAACAACAGCATCCCACGAAAAGTTTAAACCTTAAAAAAAGAATGTCACGTATTAAATTTCAGCGGTTGCTCAAAAATCTAACAAATGAGCAAAGAAAATCTATGACAGATATTGGATTTGAATCACTCCTGGAATTAAAAGTGTCGTGTTGAGATACAAAACTAAGTACATATTTGGTCAGCAATTTTGATGTATTCAAGTGTGCGTTGAAGTTATATAATGAGGAGATGTTATTGACAGAAGAGGATGTGGATAGCACGTTAGGCCTCCCAAAAGGTGATATAGAAGTTATGGAAGGCATTCAAATGCCACCTGATAAGTACAACAATTTGTTGGAGCAATGGACAAGATGGAACATCACAACATGCTCCCCATTAGTGAAGGATGTTTCAAAAGGAATTGCTGAAATGAAGGAACATAGAGACATGTTCAAGAGCGATTTCGTTGTATTTGTGGTTTTTACTCTCTTCAAGGGCCACACAAATAGGTTGACAAATTTCAAAATTATTTTTTCATTGTTGGATGTTCACAAAATGAAGGACTTAAATTGGTGTGGCTACATCATGAAATCTCTTGTTGAATCAGCTGAAAATGGCAAAAGACACCAAATACATTTTTCACAGGGCCACTTGTTTTCTTAGTGGTAATACCTCCAATTCAATATCAACTAATTTTAAACATTGTTTAATCTCTTAATGTATCTTACTAACTTTTTTTTTTTTTTTTAGCTTTCATATCTTGATAAGCTGCAGTTCAAGGGGCAGCAAATTAAGAGGAACTACCCAACCATTTCTACTTGGACAGTGGAAATGATTCAAAGAGGCTTTTAAGTTACTTGGATTAATTCCAACAAACCCCTAGCCATAGCCATATCTCTTTCACTGTACAAATACTACTCCTATAAGTTAAATAATGAAAGTGTGAACGTGTGAAATATATCATGAACAAACCATTAAGAAAATATTGCTCAGAAGAGAATAGTAAGAACTCAGAAAAACAAAGATACCATCACAAGAAATTCTGGGAAAAAAAAGAGGTAACGGAAAACAGTATGCCTCACTTGTTATTTATTCCCAAAAGAATGTTTTTTCATTGAATTATCACATGTACAAGTCAAAAACATAGCTCTCATTAATTTTCTTTTCTTTAATGAATTAGGCAATGATCGATAACTGACTTCCTGGCAATTATAATTTCTAGATTAGCAACAAATACTATACCTTTGTGAGTTCAGGTTTCGCAAGAACATGGTAGTGGCGTTCATTGATCAATTATCCACAAATTATTGCTATGAAGAAACCATAAAGCAATCCTGCCAACACAATTGTCAAAACTGCATAGTTCAAACAATCAAGCTAAGATTGCTACAGTGTGTGGAATATGCTCTTTTATTAATTAACGGCTTGAAGGGAGCATTCTTCATTAAAGCAAGCAACAAGTGAAGAGAAAATTATGTACATACCAGCTGGACAACAAGAAAAATGAAAGCATGATCTCTTGCAACAAGGAACTGAAATTTTAATCTTAACCATCATCGATCAGGTGGTACATTTGCCCGCAATATAAACTTCACTTTGCATTCTGCGCAGTGAGCAAAAGCAAAACCCACCTGTAAAAATGAATAGAAGCACAAAACACTGAAAACAGTTAGCACAAAAGTCCGTGAATAATGCAGTTCTATTCCTTCAAACATAAATGACAAGGAAATTGCAAGACTCTAACATACTCTTCAGATTATCGTATTGCCAATATCAGGGACGACAGTGTGATCACGCTTTTTTCTGGGTACACTTCCTTCTTTTTAGCAGGGAGGGGGGTCTCTCACAACATTGATCAGACAAAGATACTCAGTAAGAAGACTTTACCACAAAGGAACAGTGGTTAAATAGATATTTAATTTGGAAAGAAAGAATAAATCCTCATGTATCAACCTTGAACTGGAGAAAACATTAAAGTGCTTTTAATTCATGCAAACTTATTAGTGTGGTCTCATCTTGGAAGCTACATCATTAACCTTTTACAAAGGTTGGCTGACTATCATTTGACACTATTTGCATTGTGGAAAGTGTTTGCGACTTGGCTCCAGATTACACTGTAGAATTCACAAGAGCTATATATAGTGCCTAAATAACATCTCAATAGACACAAAGGCACCTGCAGAATAGAAAATTAGTTAGACAGTCAGGAAAAGAGATCCCATTCAATATATTATCACCTGCCTCATCCAAGAATATCATTTAGCATAACATTTGAAAAACATTGTTTTTAGATTGTTATGCTAAATAAATAGCATTTGACGAGGTAAATAGAATGGCAGATCATGCACTTGGTTTTGTGACCAACTTCATACATAACCCCCTAATCTTATATAGATTTCTGATTGCTCCACAAGCAGAAAGAAGTCATACAAGAATGAATAAATTGGGATCATAACTCAAAAATTCCAAAGTAAGATGCAAAATCTAATCACAAGAATGGATATGGAAGTGTTACCAATCTTACCATCCTACATCTCTACACTGTGTTGTATATCTATAATCTGTGTATTGTTCTTTGCTCTCTACACCAAAAAAACCTTGCCTTTCCTCTCTACACCAACCACAAACAACTAAATGCATTATTAGAATCAAATAATAAACATCAAATACAGAGATTCCAGTTTGATAAAATAAGGAGAAAAACAAAGATAGCATTTTGCGAACTAAGCAAGATAACAAGTTTAAACAAAACAAATCAAAACCCATTTTCCAGGGGCAAATGGCTACTGGCAAATATATGATATAGGGAGATGTTTGAATACTTATCCATCTACAGACTACGGGGAACTTTCTCATTTAGTAGTTTCATCTGACTCCAGATATTGAAAATAAGAGCCCAAACTAACTTAAGAAAATCCTGAGCATATGAAAATCATGAGCATCTACAAAGAAAAAGGTTAAATGCTAAAGTTGCAATCCACAGAGTAACACTCATTGATTAGTCATCGCTCATTTCATAAGGCATATTCTGCATGGATTTTTACAATATTCAAAAAACACAAAACAGGGAAAGACAAAAGCATTGGCAACTAAAAGAGTAAAAACTAAAAATAGCCAGATTAAACAAACTAATTTTAATTATTTCTTCATTTAGGTTTCAGAATATAGTACAATGAATCTTTAAGCTCATAGATGGCTATATGTTGCCCTCTAAAGGTTTTTAATGCAAATATAATGCACAGATGAAGAACTACTCAAGAAAATAAAACAAATAGGGAGATGGTCGACATACTGTTAGAGTCGTCGGAGCTGGTAGGGCCGCCGCCGCTGGTCACGGTAGCTCACGATGTAGCTCGTCATGGCTAGATTTTGCAAGATGGACAATGGACTTCAATTTTTAGAGGGACCAATATTTATTTTTGACCTAGTTAATAAAAAAAATCTATAAATTAATTCTGTTAGGAATAAAGTGTAATGGTTTTGATATGCCAAATATGTATTTGTAGATCCCCAATTTTATTTTGTAGGTCTAGTAGAGTCTTAGACCATATTCGGGAATTATTTAAATTGGAAAAGAGAAAACAGAGGAAGATGCATGAAAATAGAAGAAGAAGATATAAAACCTAAAATCAAGAATTTGTCTAGAGAAAATGACAAATTGAAAAAGAAGGTGAATGATATGAAATCACGTCAATGCTACTCAAAGAAATATCCCAAAAGAATTTTCCCTAAAGAAAATTAAGATTGGAAGATTGCATGAATTTGACTTGGAGATCAAGCATCTATGGAAAGAAAGGAGTACATCAAAGATGATTAGAGATTTAACCAATAAGCTATACGGACGAAGTTGAAGATGCTTGATATGTTATGCGAAATGGCTTAAGTTTGAAACTCACCATCAACAATTTTACAAGGTAAAATTTGAGAAGCTAAATTTAATTAAATCTGATGGAGTTGGATTTGAGAAGCCAAATTTAATTAAATCTGATGGAGTTGGGCGCTAGTTTGGCAGCTAGTTGACATTGAGGAGCAAAATGGGGACCAATTAAAAGAAGAAATTGGGATCTAGTTTCTGAGAAATTGAAATTGCAACCGGGGACCAATTAAAGGAAGACATTGAGGAGCAAAATAGAATTGAAATTGGGATCTAGTTTCTGAGAAATTGAAATTGCAATTAAAAGATAGACTTGAAATTCGGAGGAGCAAAATAGAATTGAAATTGGGATCTAGTTTCTGAGAAATTGAAATTGCAATTAAAAGATAGAATTGAAATTCGGAGCTAGATCTAGTTTCTGAGAAATTGAAATTGATTGAAAGAAGACATTGAGGATCTAGTTTATGAGAAATTGAAATTGATTGAAATTGGGAGCAAAATGGGGACCAATTAAAAGAAGACATTGAGGAGCAAAATGGGGACTAATTGAAATTGCAATTAAAAGAAGACATTGAGGAGCAATTGAATGACATTGAGGAGCAAAATAGAATTGAAATTGGGAGCTAGTTCAGAGAAATCGAAATTGGGATCTAGTTTCTGAGAAATTGAAATTGATTGAAATTGGGAGGAAAATGGGGACCAATTAAAAGAAGACATTGAGGAGCAAAATAGAATTGAAATTGGGAGCTAGTTCAGAGAAATCGAAATTGGGATCTAGTTTCTGAGAAACTGAAATTGATTGAAATTGGGAGTAAAATGGGGACCAATTAAAAGAAGACATTGAGGAGCAAAATGGGGACCAATTAAAAGAAGACATTGAGGAGCAAAATGGGGACCAATTAAAAGAAGAATTTGAGGAGCAATTCCCATTAAAAGAAGACATTGAGGAGCAATTGAATTGAGATGAAATTCAATACCAGGAGAAGTCTGGGAGTCAATTTTGAAGTCATGGTCAACATAATTCAAAATTGGGAGTCAATTTTGAAGTCAAGGTCAACATAATTCAAAATTGGAAGTAATTGAAGCACCAGGAGAAGTTTGGGAGCCAATTGCAAGTCAAAGTCAATTGCGAGCCAATTGCAAGTCAAAGTCAATTGGGGGGAGCCAATTGCAAGTCAAAGTCAATTGCGAGCCAATTGCAAGTCAAAGTCAATTGGGAGCCAATTACAATGGAGAAATTCAAATTGGGTGCCAATTACAAGTCAATTGAAATTGGGTGTCAATTACAAAGGAGAAATTCAAATTGGGAGGAAGTTCAAAGCCAGTTTGAAGTTTGAGAACACCCAGACGTGAGAATGAAGAAGATGAAGAAAAACTTACAGTGAAGAATTTCTCACAAGGAAAAATACTAGTTTAACTAGTATGAGATTAAATTGAAGAATATTTTTAAATCCCAAAGATACAAGGACCACTTCAGAGCTGATCAGAGAAGCCGTTCTACACCCAGATATTCCCACTCAACGTAAAACCAGAGGAATATCAGATTAAGTTTCGGAAACCATTCACATGAAGTTCAAGCTCTCAAACGGCTAGCTTATCCTTTCTGACATCTTTGCAGAAGATAAGATAAGATCTCTGACAAAAGATACAATATTTCAAAAATGAGATCGTCTCTTTCCAACAGACAGATTCTCATTACCAGCTATAAAATGATGAAGATGTGAAAACTTGAAGAAGCAGGGGAACACATGAGCATAGAGCAAAGAGCAAAAATACATTGAGCAAAAATCTCATTTGGTACAAAGCATACCAAAAATCTTCAAGTGAGAAGTGAGAAAAGAAAAAGAACTCAGAGAGCTTCAAAAGAAAAATATTCTGAGAGTTCTTAAACAGAGCAAAACAGAGCATAAATATCAAGTGCTTTACTTGATACACTCAAAGAGAGAAAACACTTAGAGCGTTCAAGAGAAATCATTCCAGAGTGTTTCATCTTCATCAAAGAGACCTGCGCATCATTGAAGATCAACTACAAAGTCTCAGAAGTTGGAAGCAAGACAACACTTTTTTTGGAGCAAAACAAGAGAATGGAGGAAAGTAGCACGGAGCTGTGAAATCCTGGATTGTCACACGGAGCTGTGAGATCCGAAGCAGCAGTGTCGGAGGCACTGGGCGTGATTGGTGCCGGCTTTGTGATCAAAGCACTAGATCACGGGATACGTTTCTACCGGAGTGTGGAAGACGGGGGGAAAGTAACGCGGAGTCGTGAAATCCTGGGATAGTAGCGCGGCGATGTGAAACCCGAAGCAGCAGTGTGGTGTCACTAGGCGTGATTAGTGCGGGCTTTGTGATCAAAGCACTAGATCACGGAAATTCATTGTATCTTGGAACCAAGAAGTGGTAGATATAGTGAATTGCTCTTGGAGATAAGAGCAAGTGGAGTAGGAGGATTACACCACCTCGCGAACCACTATAATTGTCTTGTGTTCTTTACTGCTTTCTTTACTTACTGCTCTTTACATAATTGCTCTACACGAGATATACTGCTCACACAATCTCACACACACTTTATCTTTATTTAATTCCGCTGTGCACCATACTCTAACAATCTAGTTAAGAGTTTTGGTTTATCTCTGGCTTAGCAATTGTTGTGCTGTGCGAAAAAGTTTGAAAGTCTATTCACCCCCCCCCCCCCCCCTCTAGACTTTCACCTTACCTCTTTTGGGACCAACAATTGGTATCAGAGCCTGTAGCCTATTTGAGTCAGCTTATACCAACCTTTGGTATTAAAACACATTGCCCAATTGGGTTAATTGTTTTTTACTGCTAGGCTGATCCATTCTACAAAGTGTGTGATTCGATTAATCTCTCATATCTCTCGTGATGATGATGAAGAAAGATTTAGCTCAAAATTTATTATTCACACTTGATAAATTTGATGATTGGAAAGTTCGTATGCAGGTACACTTATCGGCTTTACACGATGAAATGTGGGAAGTTATTTCCACTGGCCCTATAGAAATATTAAAAATCAATACGTGTGAAGATGATGTTTTGCAGGGAATGGATGAGTTGGAAATTAATTCTCTAGAAAATCCCATCCCTCATCCAGAAGAAGTTGGAAATTCTTTTAATAATAATTTTGGTGGTGATGCCTCACGTGGGAATGAGGATGCAGTACGGGTTGGAGATCCAATTAGTGATCAAGTTGCATGTGAAGTTGGTAATCAATTTCAAGAAGAATTAAATGATGAAATTCGAACCAACACTGCTAGTTCTCAACAAATAATGGATCCACCCAGTACCATGCACCCATTTCAACCAGATTTAAGATGGCTCAAAAATCACCCTCCAGAATTAATTATTGGGAATATTCATGAAGGCGTGAAAACAAGATCATCTACCATGGAAGAATTGTTCACGTGTTATCTATCTCAAATTGAACCAAAAGAAGTTGACGAAGCTCTAAATGATCCGGATTGGATAAATGCTATGCAAGAGGAGCTCGATCAATTCAAAAGAAATGATGTTTGGGAACTTGTTCTAAGACCGGCAAACCACAATATTGTAGGAACCAAATGGGTCTTCCGGAACAAAGCAAACGAAGAAGGCGTGATTGTTAGGAATAAAGCAAGGCTCGTTGCAAAAGGATACTCTCAAGAAGAAGGAATAGATTTTGATGAAACTTTTGCACCGGTGGCCAGACTCGAAGCAATCAGAATTTTCCTAGCCTACGCCGCACACAAAGATTTCACCGTCTATCAAATGGACGTGAAAAGCGCATTCTTGAATGGTCTACTCGAAGAAGAAGTTTATGTCGAACAACCCCCAGGTTTCGAGGTAAAAGGCGAAGGTGATAAAGTCTACAAACTTAAAAAGGCATTGTATGGGTTGAAACAAGCACCTAGAGCTTGGTATGATACTTTGTCAATGTTCTTTATAAGCTGTGGATTTACCAAAGGCCTTGTTGACAAAACTCTATTTAGAATTCAAGATGGTGATCATATTTTATTAATCTCTCAATTTAAATTGATACTTGTGCTCAAAATAAATTATTTTATATGAATAAATTGTTTTATGTGTTTATATGCATGTTTTTATTCGAAATTTTTATGTGATAAAATTGCAATATGTGTTAGGAATTTAATTGTGTATTTGCATGTGTTATTTAACGTGAGATCATATGCCATGCAAATTAATTTGATAAAATGTGCAATTCGTGTTTTATTTGATAATTTGTTTAAAATTGCATGTTTTAATGTGTTAATTAGTGTATGAGTATGTGTTCATGTTTTTGTAAATTAATTAATTTGTTTGCATGAACAATTTGATCTAAAAAGTGATTTACCGTGTTTATTTAATTATATATGTGCATAATCTGATTTAACGTATTTAAATCTTTTATTTTATGTGTTACGTGCATATGCATATATGGTTATATAACTTGTTAAAATAATTTTTGTTAGTTTCTAAAATTTTTAGAATCTGATTTACATGTAAAATTATATAGAGATGTTTCTAATTATAAATTTATAATATGTGTGTTAATTTTGTTAATTTCCAAAATATGTGTGTTTTAATTGGTAATTACCGTGTATATGATTAATATATATTGGTATGTGTGATTAATTATTTGTGGAGTAATTTTTGCTACTAACGAGATGTTTAAGTGTGATTATATCTGTGGTACACGATTTTGAGAAGGAAATCAGGAGACAAAGGAGGAAAATCAGAGTTTAATTGGGCATCAAACCTCCACCCATAAACTCATACACTTTCTAAACCTCCACTCAACCTAACCCCCCCCCCCCCCACCATAATCCTCTCCTAAATCAAATCTTTCCAAACTGATTTATTCTCTCTCTCAAATCGGCACCCCCATACCTCCTCTCAGCTTAATAATGCCAATCGTCTCCCACAGAAGCAATTAAAACCTAACCCCTCATTAAACTCTCCCCTCTAAACCGTTGCCCATCAAATCTCTTCCCATCCACCGCCATCTCGACTAATGAGAAGCCTTGCCACTATCCATCACATCCCGTAAACTCTAAACGACGGCAAGAAGAATTAATTCATCATCGGCAAGTGAACCGATAGTCTTCCTGACCGCCCTATATATTGGGAGACAACCGAGAAATATTTGTTGTGGAAGATTTTGTTGTTTGAACTCTTTTGCAGGTACAAGATGGTGTCAAGTGAATCTCAGGAGAACGAGATGAGGAATCCAAATCAGAGAACTTGGGAGAAAGTTCTCAAGCAACCCCGAAGGGCAACACGAACGGACGGACGTAAAAAGGCTGGAGAAACACCAAGCAACCCTCTGGTGTTAATATCAGAAGAAGGAGAAGAGCACGAACCAAAGTCACCTCAAGTCCAAGCAGTTGCAGAATCACCACCGCGTGAACCTGGCTTCATATATGAAGAAAACGTTGGTGAAGAGAAACCGTTGGCAGAACAAGAGAAAGTGGAAGGGTCTGAGCCTCCATTTATGAAATTTTCACCAGTTGTTCAACCTGACATGTATGCTGAAATTCTGAATATGAGCAATTCAGAATATCTCATCTATTTAAAACAACTGACGTTTGGACCGGTTCTACCCCCTCCTGGTTTCAGTTTCGATGGGCTCAATCAACCTCCACCTCCACCAGAGCCTCTTTCGAAGTTTCCATCAAGTCTGCCAGTTCTTGCACCTCTGCCACAAGAAGTTCCTGCTCTTCCACCGCCTCCTCAACACATGCCACTCAACCCGTTCATCCGACCTCCTGTGGACTTTACTAGGTTTTTCAATCAAACCTACTTATCTTCAAGCTCTAATGGGTCGATGTTCGAAGAAAGTGAGTCCAGTGATGACTCTGGACCAGGTACGCCCCTTCACCGCCAGGAGGTTATGACTCAGAAGATTGCATGAGTACTGGTTTCTCTGCATGTTGAAAATGTCATGTTATCTCTCTCTCTCTCCTTCTCCCTAAGAAGGAGATAAATAAAAATTATGAATGTTTTTGCTTCTGGTTCTCTCTCTATCTCTCTCTCTCCTAAAAAATGAAAAAATCCCTACGATTTATAAAAGAACAAAGTTTCGTAGCCAAAAAGATACACAAAAAATATATATATAAAAAAATGAAGGAATAAAAAGAGATTAAAAAAAATTATATATTATGGCTACAAAAGGGATAAAAGAAGAAAAGAATTAAGAGAAAAAGTGTCAGAAGAAATGAGAAGAGATATACCAGTGGAAGTTGCAGTAGAAGTTGCTACTGAGAGTAGACAACAAATCACAGAGGATTTATCCAGTGTATTGCCAGTACACCATACCGAGTCTACCATGCCTACCATGGACCCTGTTCTAGAAAATGAAGATATATTTGCAGACAATTATACAAGAACAGAAGTCTTAGAAGAAGAGATTGGTGATCTCAATCAAGAAGCCGAATCACCTGAAGAAGAAGAAATGATGCAACTTGTTGATACACCCATTCTCACAGATCCGAGAAGGAGTCCATTCGGATCTCCTCAAAATTTTATACAGACAAGTGATCAAGAAGATGGCATTTTTACATCCTTATTTGCCAAAGTTGCCGAATCCGGTGATGTTGTTTGTCAAACCATTGGAGAAAAGTTGATTGAACAAAATCAAAAGATGGATCAACAACAAACGGATACACGAGTCAATCTGAAGGAATTAATTGAGCATCAAAATATTTTGAAGACCCAGATTGACAAATCAGAAAGAATCTTGAAAGGAGAATTAACAAAAGGCTTACTTGAAGTGATTCAACTCATGAAGAAGGAACGTGAAGCAGCTGAAAAGATTCACAATGAACGCCACTTGCGACAAATCAAGGCGATTCAAGATCAAGAAAGTCGAATCAACAAACTTGAAGTTGAACTCACAGTTGCAACAAACAAGCTCGAAAATGTACAAGCTATTTCCATTGAAACACACAATAGTGTTGAAGCTGTGAAAGCAAATCAAGACCGAGATTGTAAAACCCTTGCATTTTTGGTTGATAACGCCAAAAGGGGGGAAGAAATTCTTAGTCACTTGGCTTTATAACAACAAGAATTTATTCTTGGAAGCCAACAACAGCCAGTAATATCGACTCAAGGTAGAGGCCGAAGCCGCGGACAATCCTCACAAGGACCATCTCAGATTGGTTTTGCTCAGTTCGCGAATCCTAGTCTTGGTATGAGTACATCGAAAGTTGCTGAAACTCGTGGCTGGTTTGAATGCTCTAAAGGTACCGCCACTCAGACAACAATATGGACTAAGGAAAATCTACCAAGAATGATAAAAAATTGCCTGCAGCCGATCAAGCCCAATGGATCTCGGACAAGAATAAAGAAGAAGAAGGCAAACGGAAAAGAACCGAGATGTGGTATGAACTAAGAGATTTCACTGGAAATATGGGCATGAATCTTGGAGAAGAAAGAAGCTTCGAAGAATGTGTTTTATGGTGGGAAGCTGGAGTTCTTCCGGGCAACAATATCAAAGAAGCTTTTGGATATTGCATGGCCGGGCAAGTCACAAAGAGATTTTAGAATCTGAAATTCAAAGATGATTTCTTCAAGCTCAGAGAACATGTCAAGGAAATTTTGAAGAAAGACTTTGGTGAGAAGAAACCTAGAAGGTAATCTGAAAAATCTCTTAAGCTGATGTCTCTGCTATTTTTGAACCCTTGTTGCGTTTTTCTCTATAAATTCGAAATATCTCAATAATAATTTCCCATGGTCTATTTTGAGTTTAGAATTTTATTTATCTGAAGTAATTAGACTTTCGTGAATTAAAAAGACAAGGAATGTCAAAACGCACATAAAAAATAAAAAAAAATGATGATCAAAAATAAAAATAATTCAAGATGCGTTTAGGAGCTTGTTTAAAAATAAATTCAGAAGTTTTCTTTTAATTGTGTCTAGAAAACCATTTGTTAAACTCATATTGGCTTTGTCAAATAAAATTGAGCAAAAAGATTATTTTTCAAAGACTTAAAGCCAATGACTGAGTATAGGTTTTGGCATTATCAAAAGGGGGGAAATTGTTAGGAATAAAGTAATGGTTTTGATATGCCAAATATGTATTTGTAGATCCCCCAATTTTATTTTGTAGGTCTAGTAGAGTCTTAGACCATGATCGGGAAATTATTTAAATTGGAAAAGAGAAAAACAGAGGAAGATGCATGAAAATAGAAGAAGAAGATATAAAGCCTAAAATCAAGAATTTGTCTGGAGAAAATGACAAATTGAAGAAGAAGATGAGTGATACAATATTCACGTCGCTACTACTTAAAGAAATATCCCAGAAGAATTTCGTGAAGAAAATTAAGATTGGAAGATTGCATGAATTTGACTTGGAGATCAAGCATCTATGGAAAGAAAGGAGTACAACAAAGATGATTGGAAATTTAACCAATAAGTTGTATGGATGAAGTGGAAGATGCTTGATATGTTATGCGAAATAGCTCAAGTTTGAAACTCACCATTAATAATTTTACAAGGTAAAATTTGAGAAGCCAAATTTAATTAAATCTGATGGAGTTGGGCGCTAGTTTGGCCGATTTCATAAGAATTGAAATTGGGAGCTAGTTCAGAGAAATCGAAATTGGGATCTAGTTTCTGAGAAATTGAAATTGGGATCAAAATTGGGATCAAAATGGGGACAATTAAAAGAAGACAGGGAGAAATTGAAATTGGGAGCAAAATGGGGACCAATTAAAAGAAGAAATTGAAATTGGGAGCAAAATGGGGACCAATTAAAAGAAGACATTGAGGAGCAAAATGGGGACCAAATTAGATAGGGAGAAATTGAAATTGGGAGCAAAATGGAGACCAATTAAAAGAAGACATTGAGGAGCAAAATGGGGACCAATTAAAAGAAGACATTGAGGAGCAATTAAAAGAAGACATTGGGGACCAATTAAAAGAAGACATTGAGACCAATTAAAAGAAGACATTGAGGAGCAAAATGGAGACCAATTAAAAGAACACATTGAGGACCAATTAAAAGAACACATTGAGGAGAACACATTGATGACCAATTAAAAGAACACACATTGAGGAGCAGAAGTCTGGGAGCCAATTTTGAAGTCATAATTCAAAATTGGAAGTAATTGAAGCACCAGAAGCACCAGGAGAAGTTTGGGAGCCAATTGCAAGTCAAAGTCAATTGCGAGCCAATTGCAAGTCAAAGTCAATTGGGAGCCAATTACAATGGAGAAATTCAAATTGGGTGCCAATTACAAGTCAATTGAAATTGGGTGTCAATTACAAAGGAGAAATTCAAATTGGGAGGAAGTTCAAAGCCAGTTTGAAGTCTGAGAACACCCAGACGTGAGAATGAAGAAGATGAAGAAAAACATACAGTGAAGAATTTCTCACAAGGAAAAATATTAGTTTAACTAGTATGAGATTAAATTGAAGAATATTTTTAAATCCCAAAGATACAAGGACCACTTCAGAGCTGATCAGAGAAGCCGTTCTACACCCAGATATTCCCACTCAACGTAAAACCAGAGGAATATCAGATGAAGTTTCGGAAACCATTCACATGAAGTTCAAGCTCTCAAACGGCTAGCTTATCCTTTCTGACATCTTTGCAGAAGATAAGATAAGATCTCTGACAAAAGATACAATATTTCAAAAATGAGATCGTCTCTTTCCAACAGACAGATTCTCATTACCAGCTATAAAATGATGAAGATGTGAAGACTTGAAGAAGCAGGGGAACACACGAGCATAGAGCAAAGAGCAAAAATACATTGAGCAAAAATCTCATTTGGTACAAAGCATACCAAAAATCTTCAAGTGAGAAGTGAGAAAAGAAAAAGAACTCAGAGAGCTTCAAAAGAAAAATATTCTGAGAGTTCTTAAACAGAGCAAAACAGAGCATAAATATCAAGTGCTTTACTTGATACACTCAAAGAGAGAAAACACTCAGAGCGTTCAAGAGAAATCATTCCAGAGTGTTTCATCTTCATCAAAGAGAACTGCGCATCATTGAAGATCAACTACAGAGTCTCAGAAGTTGGAAGCAAGACAACACTTGTTTTGGAGCAAAACAAGAGAAGGGAGGAAAGTAGCACGGAGCTGTGAAATCCTGGATTGTCACACGGAGCTGTGAGATCCGAAGCAGCAGTGTCAGAGGCACTGGGCGTGATTAGTGCGGTCTTTGTGATCAAAGCACTAGATCACGGGATACGTTTCTACCGGAGTGTGGAAGACGGGGGGAAAGTAACGCGGAGTCGTGAAATCCTGGGATAGTAGCGCGGCGACGTGAAACCCGAAGCAGCAGTGTGGTGTCACTGGGCGTGATTAGTGCGGGCTTTGTGATCAAAGAACTAGATCACGGAAATTCATTGTATCTTGGAACCAAGAAGTGGTAGATATAGTGAATTGCTCTTGGAGATAAGAGCAAGTGGAGTAGGAGGATTACACCACCTCGCGAACCACTATAATTGTCTTGTGTTCTTTACTGCTTTCTTTACTTACTACTCTTTACATAATTGCTCTACACGAGATATACTGCTCACACAATCTCACACACACTTTATCTTTATTTAATTCCACTGTGCACCATACTCTAACAATCTAGTTAAGAGTTTTGGTTTATCTCTGGCTTAGCAATTGTTGTGCTGTGCGAAAATGTTTGAAAGTCTATTCACCCCCTCTCCCCCCCCCCCCCTCTCTAGACTTTCACCTTACCTCTTTTGGGACCAACAAATTCTAAAACTTTTCAGTTTTATCCCAAATTACTTATCACTGCTAATAATTAGGACCTAATTAATTGAGCATGACAAAATTATTTTATTTTCCTGCACAGATGATGTCTCAAGCCTGTCTGTAGAGATAACTTGAAACCTGTACCATTTACCATCAATACCATTCACCATTAAAGATTGCCCTTATACTTTTGGTAGGACCTCATTAATTTATAAAAATGGGGCAATATAATTACTAAATTGTTAATTTTTAAAAATAAACTTAATAGTCTAGATATAAAAATAATAAAAAGTTACACGAATTTATAGAAACTTTTATAACTAACTATATACATATTGTGCTCAGGTGGCATGTAGTGACCTCTCCCATGTGGGAGGTCATGAGATCGAGTTTCAAGGGAGGCGCTGTTGACTCTTTGAGTCAGTAAAATTCAAAAAAAAAAATACAAACTGTAATCATTATTCTGACCTGCATCTTACAACTAACTACCCAAGGGGATTGACTTCTCACGACTCTTATTCTAGTAGCCACACCACAAGTCTCCTCCCACTGTTGTGCCACCACCCCAGTTGTCGGTTCACTATTTTGACAATTCTAGTAGCCACACTACAAGTCTCCTCCAACGGTTGTGCCACCACCCCAGTTGTTGGTTCTATCGCATTCGCAGCTACTGAAGAAACGATTTCTAGTAGCCACACTACAAGTCTCCTCCAACGATTGTGCCACCACCCCAGTTGTTGGTTCTATCGCATTCGCAGGTACTGAAGAAACGATTCTAGCAACGCAACTAACTTCACCAAACTCCTAATTATTCCAAATAATGGGTTACGTCAGCTAAGAGGTGTCTCCGGCCGCTAGAGGCCGATCAACATTCTAAGTGGTACCTAGGGGTCCCAGCAACGAAACGAGAACATCCCTAGCGTCACAACGTCGATCGGAAACCTGGAGCACCGGCAATTTCCCCTACAGTGGTAACACCTCGAGCTCTATTTTATTTTTCACACTTGTTTTTTGAAAGGATTTTTTCACACTTTTTTAGAGGAAAAATATAAGATAAATTCTTATATTAACCTCACATATCATTATTGTGTAAATTTATTTAAATCTTTATATTAATTTTTCTCAATAATTTATTTCACACCAATCAAATAATAGAATTAATACTTTCAATAATTTCTTTTATTAAAATTTAGAGTTAATTCCATTTTCTGTCCTAGATTTATAGGTGACTGTTTACTTTTAGTCATTTTTTTTTCTGAACGTCAATATTTGGTCCGTGGGTCAACTCACTTTCTATAAAAAAAATAATTCTAAATGTCCTTATATTTAGCGACATTTCAATGATTTTTTAACGAAGGATCAAAATTGGTCATGCTACAATAATAATAGTAGATGAAAGTAGCTGCTTCATGACTAGTAAATACCAAAGAAAAACTTGAGATTATCTATATGTAAAAATAATAATAAGTGAAGGAAATGTCAATGGTGTTCTGAGAATTGAGTGTTTAGTAAGTGATCTGAACCATGTACTTTGTGTTTTATTAATACTCTTGTGATATAATATTTTCCTTATAACAATGATATAGATTTGATAGTTCAATTCTGCTCATATTTCAAATGATTTATAATAAATATGTGATTTCCTTTTACATCAGGATGAAATCAAATCATTTATAATTATTTTACCATTTTGATTCATATATCATATTTGATTCCCCTCCATATTTTATTTATGATATCAAATCTCAGAGAGAGAGGAAGAGATGAACTTTTGGATTTCTAAATTTCCCATTTATTTTTCTTTTCAAACTATGTATTATTATCTATAATATCTCGCATCTTAGTATTGTTTAAGATTGAATTGCGGATAATTTATGAATTAATCATTATGTTTTGAAAAAAAAATGCTTATAACATATTTGTACTTATGTTGGAGTTGTAATTCATCTGCTGAAAATGATGAAAATCAAGCAATGTAGCTACAAATAACCCCCACTACTACCAACTATATTCACCTTACTTCATGAAAACAAAAGAAATGTGACTACTGAAGTTGTATTGTGATACTCTTTTGTTTATCTTTGAGTTGTTTAATTGGAATTTGATGAATACTGTTAGTTTATAATGCAAGGATGAAAGTTCACTAATGATTTAAATTATTAGAGGAAGCACTCAAAACAAATTAGGAAGATACCTCAAAATAGGAAACAGGCAAATATGAACACAAGTATTTGATAACGCAGTTGAAGACTGCCTTCTATTCTGCGGGGCCACGCCCGAAATATTTTTCAGCCAAGTGCAACTCCACGTTTTTACACTTTACAAGATTCAATGAATTACACAAACTAGGACTGACACCTATTTGAGACACTAATCTTTTAAGTAACTTCCTGAAAAATAAAGAAATACAATTTGAGCTAATTCTACAAATTACACAAATTGTAACCAACCTGATTTCTGAATATCAATTATTGAAGTCATATCACTTCGAATTTGCTTCCGTTGCGTTTCTTGAAGTTTTCTTCTAGATAGAATATTTCTCAACTGTGTCTGAAAACTTCAATTTTTCAACTATTACAAGGAGCCTATTTATAGGGGAATAAGCCCTTGTAATTAGCAATTAAATTGCTTTAATGTCGCCACTTTCTCTATGATCAGCCTTTGAGATGTGAATGCATTTCCCCACCACTTTATTTTAGCTAAAAAGGTGGATGCATACTTTGACTTAGCATTTTCTAATTTGCATGGCCAATTTCCATTTTCTTCTTTAATATATCATTCACGTACTGCATTTCTCACATCTCATATGATAATAATCATAGGACCTACTTGTATTTCTCATAACCCATATGAGACAAATTCACACAACATTAATTTTTTTCAACATTGAGCCAACATAATTATAAAATTCAAAAACTCCCCCTTTGACAAATGTTGACCAAAAAGTAATGCTTATCACGCTTATCACTCCCCCTGTGTCGTATCACTCCCCCTTTTGAGTAACAAATGCCAAAGAACTATTCTTGAAACATATCACAACTAACCAGCAAATCAAAATCTCTATCAAGTACAATAAAGGTATCGAATGAAACTAGAGAGATGTATATAAGCAAGTTACCAAACAAAGTCTGTAATGAATTTGCAGACAATGAAGATAATAAAAGTTTATGAGGGCGCGCAAGGCGACGATGAACCAGAATCTGTATGTGTGGGAATTTCATTTAGCATATGACTAATATTGCTTGTACAACATAACAGTTGCTTTGTCATACGAGAAGCGCAATTTGCCCTTTTTTGTTGTTTGTTTTTTGTTTTGTACAATCTACGAGGTGTCTGGGTCTTTCTCTGTCTGTTTAACGGTTCAGGTCCACCCGACTAATCCCCGTTCACAATGAGAAAGATAGCAGCTATGTATCATGTGAGAGCGATGTTGCAAGAATTTATATGAGTATGTACGAAAGGGCGATTGAGTTTAGGCTTAGTGTTGGATCCACAACTATAACCAGAGATATCCCACATTTTTGTTGTTGTTTTGTTTTGTTTTGGCAGGACTAATACCACTTGGGTATTTTGAAAGTAGTAAGATTCATTTCAAGAGTTGGAGCAGGAAGGTGTTAACAGCTTGGCATACATGCATACAAATTCATTAATCAGAGCTAATGTAGGGAATCCTAGCAAAATCAGCATCTACTTCTAGTCACACTGGAATACTTTATTGAAGCCAGAAGAGATTATTGACATACCAACTAGATATGAACTTTCAAAAGAAATAGATCAATGGTTACCATTTGGAGAATGGGAATCAAGCATTTGGAGATTTAGTGGTATCACGAGCTAGTGGTGTATATCCTGGGTTAGATGCAAATGAGTCAGCATTATGTTGCGAGGGTTGGACAGGTGCAGTAGCGTCCCATAGCAGTGAGGACAAGAATGCATTTGTAATTTGTTCCTTAGCTTTTAGCCTTTCTTGTTGTTCAACAATCCATGCCAATTCTTCGTGAAGGAAACTAATAATTCGGGGACTCCTGGGAAATGATGCGGTAAACTCCGTGACGCCAATGTTATCAACATAATCGCGCACTAGTAAGCGTGAGTTCACCTTAATAGGCACTTGATTGCTATAATCTGCAAGCGCACAGAGTCAATCACAGTATAAATTCCTGGAGTATTCCAGGGTCGATCCCACGAAGAACACTATTAACTGTTATCTTTACTAATCAAATTGTTGATAAGGAAAATCTCAAATAAATAGAATTAATGTGATTAAAAAGAATATTTATGAATTTAATGAAAAGAAAATTCCAATTGAGAGAAGACTAAGGAGTTGGGGTTCACCTATTAGATAATCAACTAACTCTCCTAAGTGTTAATTCTTATGACTATAGTGATGATTGCTTCAAATATATTCTAATACTCTGTCGAGCTACTAGGTTGTATCCAATTAACTGTGATCATCCGTCGATATCTCACCAACATTAATTGAACCCATTAAGAAATAATCAAATATCACCACAAATACCTAAAGTTTTGTCTAGTTTAGGTCAATTGTGTTTATCTTACGAGTTCTAGGTTCATAATTCACCTGTCAGTTCTTCTTATGAACCCTAATAACGGGAAATATGCAATGGCCAGTCACACAATCCACAATCAAAATACATAAAATAAATATAATCAAGTTCAATTATTAAACTGAAAGGAGAAGAATCAACACATGAATAATAGTCAATTAATCTAAGCAAGGCTAATCCAAATCCCTAATTAAAGTTCTAGCCAATAATCATAATTAAATGCATATATTGTTCAATAAATAGTATTCTGGAAATTTGAACAAGAATAAAAATAGAGACGGAAGAAAGTAATTCAAGCCTAGAAAAGTGATAGCTGCAATCGAAGCTCCGTTGTCGCTGCAATTTCTCGTCACCCGTTGCTCTCTTCTTTCGTTCTGTTCTGTCGTCTCCCAGAAAACAACAACTCCCCAAAGCCTGTTAATATCTTTCTTTTCTTCGTCTTTTTTCTGTTCTGTCGTCCCTAATGATAAAACAATAAACCTAAGCCTTATCTCTTTCTTTTTCTTTCTCTGCTGTGCAAGTCTAGAAAACAAAACAAAAAGAAAACCACATTGGGTGTGTTTGAAACCCGGAAAATGATTTCTGGAAATCATTTTCCGGGTTTCTAGTGTTTGGAAAGAAGGAAAACTAAAAGTCAATGGAAAATGTTCTCTTGGTCAATGGAAAATGAGCCCCTTTTTCAGGAAAATGACTTCCCCTTTTTTTGAGGGGAAGTCATTTTCCATCTTTCAATCTAAACATACACGCAGCAAAGCCTTCACATCTTCTTCTCCCAACTTCACCTCATTTTTCAATATTCAGCTTTTCTTCTCCAAAGTTATTTTCCGGCTGTGGGGAGGAAAACCCACAGCCGGAAATGTTCTTCTTCAGTGGTTTCCCCAGCCGGAAACCAAACTGATTTCCGGCTGGGGTTCCGCGTTTTCGATGCGGAAACCAGTGACACTGGTTTCCGCATCGGACCAGGGACTGGTTTCCGCATTGCGGAAAACCAGATTCACTGGTTTCCGATGCGGAAAACCAAAGTCGCTGGTTTCCGATTCTGCATCGGAAACCAGTTAATGGACGGTTTGATTCACTGGGAAGAGCTTTCGGTGCTCTGCGGCAGATGTTGTAACACCCCGTGTTACGACCCCTAAGATCAATTAAATCATTTAATCAATTACCCAAAAGAAAGAATTAAATCACAATAATTAATTAGGAAGGCCCACCATAGTCCACGGGCCCTTATCCCTAAAACCCAATCCTTAGTCCCAAAAGAAATAGAACTAGCAAGCTCATAATATTAGTGCCAAACTAGGACACCTAAATATATAAATAGGGGACTTAAGGGGCACCTAGAAACCCCCCCACCACAAGAATAACGCCCACCACCCCAAAGCGCTCCAAGAATCCCCCTAGAAGAAATCAAGAAAGCAAGAAAGCTTAAAGAAAGACCCTTCATAGCCAAGGAATTAATTAAGGCTAAGAGGTAACCCATGTCTCAACAAAACCTATTTTCATAGTTATGATTTCCCCCGTAGGATTTCCCCATATTATTGTGTATTGATGTTTTATGATATTATTATTGATGATTGATGGGATAATTCCATGGGTGATCTTGATATTGGGAGATTCTTGATAACTATGGTGTTCTTAACGATTACGTGGAGTTCTTGATGATTATATGGTGGTCTTGATAATTGTATGACGATCTTGATGCTTATGTTTTAATTATACTGAATCTTGTAATTAGAAGGCGAACCGTATTCTTGTTGTTATAAAAGTAATTAGAACCCTAGGTTATATCGTGGAATTCGTATGGTATTATTCTTGGTATATTGGGTGGGATTTCACATGATTGGGGGTTT
The DNA here is from genome assembly GCF_001879475.1 of Ipomoea nil. Lineage (NCBI taxonomy): Eukaryota > Viridiplantae > Streptophyta > Magnoliopsida > Solanales > Convolvulaceae > Ipomoea > Ipomoea nil. The sequence continues at coordinate 2,305,952 of NW_017617745.1, read as the reverse complement.
ATAGGGTCTAGAAAAACATGATAGGTTATGTGCCGTTTGATTCTTGATTTTGATCCGTTAAATCGTCTACGTGTGTTGTTAATGGCGTTTAAAAGTGTCCAAGCATGGTCTCGGGTTCCACGAAGGTTCCCGGGGCGTTTTTGGTGTTAATGAGTCAGTGGGGGGTAGGGGACCCGCCACCTACCCGCGGTCAAAAGAGGGCAGTTCCGGCAGCGGGCAGCCGGCGGGCGGGCAGCTGCCCGCCGGCGACCTGCTGCCCGGAACAGTGTTACCGACGGGCAGCCGGCAGGTGGCCCCCCCACCCACCGGCTTCCCGCTGGAAATTCCCACACTTGGGACCCCGACTTCCCCGTTTGATGTTTCCCCGACCCCCGAGGCGTCCCAACGGACTCCGTCTATCGTGCCTATGTCTAGTTTGATATTTCGGGTACCGTTCGTAGGTTGTATGAGTCTTATATATTGCATGCTAGTTGAATTGGTATCCCGCTGACCTAGGTGAAAGGAGTATGAACCCCTTAGGACTATTCTTAGCATGTGAAGGATCACGCATAGGTCTTGTTATACGTTTCCTCCCCTTCCCAATGTGTTAATGTGGGTTGCATGTGCTTGCTACGTGTTATGTGTGCGTGTCACCCCGAATTGGTTGAGATCAATCGGGCTATACGGGCAGTCGGGTGGGCTGAGAACCATACCAGCTATTAACCAGGCTGGTAGAGACCGGTCAGGTATATAAATATTATATAGGACTAAGTTCCACTATACGGGCAGTCGAATGGGCTGAGAACCATACCGGCTGTTAACCAGGCTGGTAAAGACCGGTCAGGTATATAAATATTATATAGGACAAAGGTCCACTATACGGGCAGTTGAATGGGTTGAGAACCATCCCAACTGTTAACCAGGCTGGTAGAGACCGGTCAGGTATATAAATATTATATAGAACTGCGGTTCATTAGTCGGTTGCGATCGACTCCTCCGTAAGGTGAGACGGGGCAGGGTGCTGCGGGGCCGTGTCAGCGCTATATGCGCTGACCCTCATGTATGGGCATGCGATTGGTCTTGTGGCGCCAACAAAGTGTGCTATGTGATGAGATACGGATGAGTTGTGTTTATGAGTATATTGGGGGATGTGACTATGGGATTTATGCTGGGGATTGTTTATGTTGGGTTATGATGATTAATTGTGCTCAGCTTTATCTGTCCTGCCTGTTGTGGATTGTATACGCTTGTTATAACTGTTGCTTGTGTCTACTTATCTGTCGAGTCATTCCCGGTTTTAAAAGCTAGAGTCTCGTAGGATATATCTTCATGCTTCAAAATGGTTTTCGTATATCTATATATATCTCTATATGTAATGTATTTCAACGCGTTGGAGTGGGTTACCAGCATCTCTCGCTGAACAGATATATTTGGCTTTCAGGCACAGAAGAATAAGTCACGGGAGCGCGCTAGAACTTGGAGTATAGAAGTAGATAGTTTCCCTTTTGGCCTGCGTGTCATGCTTATGCATTACATTATTGAGGATATTAGTTAGTTAGCCTGTGCACCTGAGTTCTCTAGTTCAGGTGTGGCATAGCACCCCGTACTCTTGTATTATGTTTTGGGATTTAATGAGATTTCACCTTTATTTTATAAGTTTTAAATATCCTGAAAATCTGGGGTGTTACAGTTGGTATCAGAGCCTAAAGTTGACCCTAGGATAAGACTCTTAAGATCAGACCTTAGGACATTAAGCTTAAACACTAGGTACTTAGGAACATAGGATTTAGGAATCTTAGGACGCGCGGTGAGATTGTGAAACCTACACATAACCTCTCCTCACTTTATCCCTTTCTAACTTAAAGAAACTCCCCCCTTCGCTTATTGCATCAAGGTAAGGACGCAAAATAACATCGACCTATGAACTCCAGGATGGCACCGAGAAGAGGACAGGTAGGAACACCGAAACTCCCCACCGAGGAATTCCTGACTCAGAATCTGCAACGCCTGGCCCAAATTGCCCAGGCACTGAGTACTACCGCTCCCCAGCCTTTACCAAACGAGAACTTGGAGATCCACCACCAAGTCTCGACACACCAACCACCCACCCTCTCAGGAAACAAAGACCCCACGACCCTCGAGGAGTGGATCGGGACTTTCGACAAGATATTCGGGGCAACTAAATGCCCCGAGGACCACCAAGTAAGAATGACCTCCTTCTACTTCAGACACGAGGCCGACACCTGGTGGGCTCACGAAGGACCCACCTGCGAACAAGACCCCGGATTCAACTGGGAAACCCTAAAAGCGCGGCTACGAGAACAATTCTATCCCAACCACCTAATAGCCACCATATACGAAGAATTCCTCCACCTAAGACAAGGTGCAACCTCGATCACGGAATACTACCAACAATTCCACCGACTGGCTCGCCTCATCCCCGAGCTAGTACCCACCGAAAGGATCAGGATCGAAAGGTTCATAACAGGCCTTGACCCCGAATATCAAAAAGCCCTGGCCACACAAGAGCCAGGAACCCTCAGGGAAGCCTATGCCAAGGCATCCCAACTACAACAAGTGCCAAACCAACCCCGGGAAACACGACTGGGAAACAAAAGGAAATCAGAAGGAAATCACATGAACCCCACCCGCGGCCTTAAAAACCCCAGGGCCGCCTCACCCCGCCAAGTCACAGCGCCAACCGCTCAAGGAAGAATCCTTACTCTAAGCAAAGCCAAAATTGGGGATAGCAACATAGTCTCCGGAACCTTCCTAGTACACGCCACCCCCGCCACAGTGTTATTTGACTCGGGGGCTACCAACTCGTTTATAGCAACCGAGTTTGCCACTCGGCTCGGCCTCAACACCAGCACCAAGGTCCGACTCCAGGTCAAAGTGGCCTCCGGTGAAATCCTAGAATGCGACCGCATGTACGAGAATATAATGATCACCATACAAGGGGTGGAATTTCCCAGCAACCTAATCCGATTCAAACTGGATGGGGTACAGGTGATTTTGGGCATGGATTGGCTAGGGAAATACCAAGCACAAATCCTATGCGGAGAACAAAAAGTGGTCTTACGGGGACCAAACGGTAAGAGGATATCATACCATGGGACCCACCAGGAAGCCGGGATCAAAGTGGTGAACATGATGAAAATGAAGAAATACCTAAACAATGGAAGCGAGGCTTTCCTATGTTCGGTCGAGGACCTCAGCACCAAAACCCCCGAACCACAAACCATTCCAGTGGTAAACGAATTCACCGACGTCTTCCCGGACGAAATCCCCGGGGCACCCCCAGTCAGAGAAGTCGAGTTCACCATAGATCTCGTACCAGGCGCTGCCCCAATTTCTAAACCTCCCTACCGATTAGCACCAAAAGAAATGAAGGAACTAAAGACGCAACTGCAAGAATTGCTAGACAAGGACTACATCCGTCCTAGCACCTCCCCATGGGGAGCGCCAGTGTTGTTTGTTAAAAAGAAGGATGGGAGCATGCGCCTATGCATCGACTACAGGGAACTTAACCAAGTCACGATAAAGAATAAGTACCCCCTTCCCCGAATCGACGACTTGTTCGACCAACTTAAAGGGGCAGGGGTATTCTCAAAGATTGATCTAAGATCCAGGTATCACCAAATACAGGTGGCCAAACCAGACATTCAGAAAACAGCCTTCCGGACACGTTACGGTCACTATGAATTCACCGTAATGCCCTTCGGACTCACCAACGCGCCTGCCATATTCATGGACCTCATGAACCGAGTATTCCGACCCCACTTGGATGACTTCGTCATTGTATTCATTGATGACATCCTAGTCTACTCCCGAAATAAGGAAGAACATGAAAGACACCTCCGCATAACCCTGCAAACTCTAAGGGAGCACCAACTATACGCCAAGTTCTCTGAATGCGAATTTTGGAAAGACAGCGTGGCCTTCCTGGGTCACGTGATAACCAAGGAAGGGATTAAGGTGGACCCCGCCAAAATCCGTGCCGTTAAAGAATGGACCACACCAAGCTCACTCACCGAAGTCCGAAGCTTCCTAGGCTTGGCGGGCTACAGGAGATTTGTACCCGACTTCACCAGGATAGCCCAACCCCTCAACAAACTCATGAAAAAGGAAACCCCCTTCCAATGGGACAACGACTGCATCTCGGCCTTTCAAGAATTGAAGGATAAGTTAACCACGGCACCCGTACTCGCCATCCCCTCCGGGGAGGAAGGATTCGAGGTCTTCAGTGACGCATCCGAGAAGGGGTTGGGGTGCGTGCTAATGCAAAAAGGCCGAGTAATAGCCTACGCATCCAGGCAGCTCAAAACCCACGAAGAAAACTACCCCACCCATGACCTCGAGCTAGCCGCCATCGTGTTCGCACTAAAAATTTGGAGGCATTACTTATACGGGGTGCAATGCAAGATTTACACGGACCATAAGAGCCTAAAGTACATCTTCACCCAAAAAGACCTAAACATGAGACAACGGAGGTGGTTAGAACTCATAAAGGATTATGACCTGGACATCCAATACCATGAGGGAAAAGCTAACGTGGTGGCGGATGCCCTAAGCAGGAAGACTAACCACTCCCTCAACACCACTTTGGATCCTACCGGACCAACTGTACAGGGACTTCCAAAGACTGAATTTGGAAATAATAAAACAAGGTCAAAACCACCCCGACATCCACTTATTTAACACACGAGTCGTACCTACGCTCTTCGAGGAAATCAAAATAGGGCAACAGCCGGATCCGGAACTAGATAAAATTCGCCTCGCCCTACCCGTCGAACTAGAACGAGTACACAACGTATTCCACATATCCCAGCTAAAGAAATACGTACATGACCCAAGCCACGTGCTTCAACCCGAGGTCGTGAACCTCGACGAGTCACTAGTATACGAAGAAAGACCCGTGAGGATCCTGGACACCAAGACAAGAAACACCCGTCGCCGAGCCATAGAAATGGTGAAAGTCCTCTGGACCAACCATGGGACCGAGGAAGCAACGTGGGAGCTCAAAGACACAATGAGGGAACGCTACCCCAAACTTTTCACACCAGGTAACTAAGAGAAACTCACTCGGCAAGGACCAAGCTTCGGGGACGAAGCTTCCCGATAAGGGGGGGGGGGGGGGGGAGAGTGTAACACCCCGTGTTACGACCCCTAAGATCAATTAAATCATTTAATCAATTACCCAAAAGAAAGAATTAAATCACAATAATTAATTAGGAAGGCCCACCATAGTCCACGGGCCCTTATCCCTAAAACCCAATCCTTAGTCCCAAAAGAAATAGAACTAGCAAGCCCATAATATTAGTGCCTAACTAGGACACCTAAATATATAAATAGGGGACTTAAGGGGCACCTAGAAACCCCCCCACCACAAGAATAACGCCCACCACCCCAAAGAGCTCCAAGAATCCCCCTAGAATAAATCAAGAAAGCAAGAAAGCTTAAAGAAAGACCCTTCATAGCCAAGGAATTAATTAAGGCTAAGAGGTAACCCATGTCTCAACAAAACCTATTTTCATAGTTATGATTTCCCCCGTAGGATTTCCCCATATTATTGTGTATTGATGTTTTATGATATTATTATTGATGATTGATGGGATAATTCCATGGGTGATCTTGATATTGGGAGATTCTTGATAACTATGGTGTTCTTAACGATTACGTGGAGTTCTTGATGATTATATGGTGTTCTTGATAATTGTATGACGATCTTGATGCTTATGTGTTAATTATACCGAATCTTGTAATTAGAAGGCGAACCGTATTCTTGTTGTTATAAAAGTAATTAGAACCCTAGGTTATATCGTGGAATTCGTATGGTATTATTCTTGGTATATTGGGTGGTATTTCACATGATTGGGGGTTTATAGGGTCTAGAAAAGCATGATAGGTTATGTGCCGTTTGATTCTTGATTTTGATCCGTTAAATCGTCTATGTGTGTTGTTAATTGCGTTTAAAAGTGTCCAAGCATGGTCTCGGGTTCCACGAAGGTTCCCGGGGCGTTTTTGGTGTTAATGAGTCATTGGGGGGTAGGTGGGGGTAGGGGACCCGCCACCTACCCGCGGTCAAAAGAGGGCAGTTCCGGCAGCGGGCTGGCGACCCGCTGCCCGGAACAGTGTTACCGGCGGGCAGCCGGCGGGTGGCCCCCCCACCCACCGGCTACCCGCTGGAAATTCCCACACTTGGGACCCCGACTTCCCCGTTTGATGTTTCCCCGACCCCCGTGGCGTCCCAATGGACTCCGTCTATCGTGCCTATGTCTAGTTTGATATTTCGGGTACCGTTCGTAGGTTGTATGAGTCTTATATATTGCATGCTAGTTGAATTGGTATCCCGCTGACCTAGGTGAAAGGAGTATGAACCCCTTAGGACTATTCCTAGCATGTGAAGGATCACGCATAGGTCTTGTTATACGTTTCCTCCCATTCCCAATGTGTTAATGTGGGTTGCATGTGCTTGCTACGTGTTATGTGTGCGTGTCACCCCGAATTGGTTGAGATCAATCGGGCTATACGGGCAGTCGGGTGGGCTGAGAACCATACTGGCTGTTAACCAGGCTGGTAGAGACCGGTCAGGTATATAAATATTATATAGAACTGCGGTTCATTAGTCGGTTGCGATCGACTCCTCCGTAAGGTGAGACGGGGCAGGGTGCTGCGGGGCCGTGTCAGCGCTATATGCGCTGACCCTCATGTATGGGCATGCGATTGGTCCTGTGGCGCCAACAAAGTGTGCTATGTGATGAGATACGGATGAGTTGTGTTTATGAGTATATTGGGGGATGTGACTATGGGATTTATGCTGGGGATTGTTTATGTTGGGTTATGATGATTAATTGTGCTCAGCTTTATCTGTCCTGCCTGTTGTGGATTGTATACGCTTGTTATAACTGTTGCTTGTGTCTAGCCTTATCTGTCGAGTCATTCCCGGTTTTAAAAGCTAGAGTCTCGTAGGATATATCTTCATGCTTCAAAATGGTTTTCGTATATCTATATATATCTCTATATGTAATGTATTTCAACGCGTTGGAGTGGGTTACCAGCATCTCTCGCTGAACAGATATATTTGGCTTTCAGGCACAGAAGAATAAGTCACGGGAGCGCGCTAGAACTTGGAGTATAGAAGTAGATAGTTTCCCTTTTGGCCTGCGTGCCATGCTTATGCATTACATTATTGAGGATATTAGTTAGTTAGCCTGTGCACCCGAGTTCTCTAGTTCAGGTGTGGCATAGCACCCCGTACTCTTGTATTATGTTTTGGGATTTAATGAGATTTCACCTTTATTTTATAAGTTTTAAATATCCTGAAAATCTGGGGTGTTACAGCTGTGGACGGAGGATTTTGGAGCGGTTTCGGTTGGGAGTTAAAATGGAGTTTCGCTACAGAACATTGAATTATGTTACATCACTGAAATTTTATATATTATCTTTTTATTGATTTGTACAAACAACAATAAAAATATATTTTTCGGTATATAATAATTAAAATGTTTAAGTATATCGTTCTATTTATTTTCTGGAAAATGAATCAAACACTAAAAGACAGTTTTCCATCATTTTCTGGAAAATGAACCAAACACCAAAAGACAGTTTTCCATTGTGCAGCCAAACACAGGAAAGGAAAATGACTTCTGGAAAATGACTCATTTTCCAGAAGTCATTTTCCTGCTTTCCAAACGATAAGTTAAAAGCAAAACTAATATTATAACCTAATGACAGAATTTAATTAAACCAAATAATAAGATACTATAGTTAAAATAAAATACTATTTATATTAATAAAAATGTAACATTAATCTAATACTTATTAAAACCCATCTAAACTAGTCTAAAGTAGTAACATATAACTAAATAGAATATTTATAATATAATTAACTCTAAAACTTAATTTTATTTATGCAAACCACTCACTAAAATTACTCTAAATAATGCCTAGAAATTAAGCTTATCAGCACTTCTTCTGCCTCAAAAAAGTTCATCGTTTTCGCATTGGAATCCCTGCATAACTAGCAAACTAAAAATCATGTTAGGTAGAATGAGCTTCTTTCTCCTTCGTTTTCCATCCCGGGCTTCCAACACTTGATCAGACAACAGTTGCCCTAAGTTAATCTTCACACCCTTAGCAATTTTGTGCAAAAATACAGCCAATGACGCATTGGCATAGCATTTGTGTTTTGTTGGGATCCAATTATGTAGGGCAATTTTATGTAGCAATGCATGTGATGAAGTGAGAATGGCCGATTGCACAGTTTCTTTTGCTGTCCATAGATGATTGACCCTACCAGTCAGTTCATATGCCACGATGTCTAAATCCTCTTTGTAGACATCATTCATATTTAGTGAAACAAATAAGGAATTAATCATGGTTGGATTAAAATCATAAAAACTCCCCCGTAGAAAAAATTTCCCTTGTTTAACCAAATCTGGCACTAGATTTGTGTAAAACTCATATACTACGTTTTTAACAAACATATCAACTTTAACAACATACTGCATCAGTCCAACATTTTCAAGCAAACCTGGGACTCCAGTTTTTGCATTAAACTCATCAACGAGAAGTTTTCGTTGACAGATAAAATTTTTCTTTTTCATGATATCAAAAACGGGTTTCAAATCATCAGTGTAAAGTCTAGACTTATCTGAAATGGAGAAGTTGTTGGTCGGTGTCCGGTTCACCGGTTCGTTCAGGATGGATTTATACAAGGCTTCTTGACGCTTTGTGGCATACCGAGTCATTCGGTGAGGATAGATATGGAGTCGTTGTCCATCAGCTTTATCACCACAAGGATTTTCCCTGTGAGCAAATCACTGCATGGTGCCCTCATTTTCAACAGTATTGTTGAAGTTGAGACGTTATTTGGTAGTACATTTTTTCAAACTAATTGGAATATCGTCTTCGTCAATGCCGATGATTTTGTCCTTGGTAGTGGTGGTGTTTTCCTTCTCGGAGCTCTTGTTTGTTTTATCTCTGTTTGCGGATCCCAGGTTGATTCGTAGAGTTGATGCCATGTATAATGATGAGTCTATAGAATTTACTGTCAAGATAAAAGGGCTTGTACACATGCATGAGATTGAGTATAATTTAAATAGAGTAGTAAAAAAGAACTGACGTCCTATAATGCAGCAAAAAATTAGTTTTAACAGTTTTTTTTTAATTAAAAGCAAGGAATCTGTCAAAACAAAGAAGACAAAAAAAAATGTGATGTAGAGGTTTTTGGAGAAGAAAACGAGAGCCACTAACCCCCCCCCCCCCCTTTATTATTTTTAAAAGTACGAAAAGAAAGAAAATCAACTTAAATTAAAAAAAAAAATACTGAAACTATGTTTGATTAATTTATGTTTTTAGAATTAATATAAAAGGATAAATGAAAAGAGTGGAAAAAGAAAAAAAAAATGAAAGAGAATGCACACAATTACGAAATTCGTAATTAGTGAAACAATACGATATTTTTTAAAAAATTTTTTAGGAAATTAAGATAATGTACACAATCCTCATTTGTGCGTGAGAGTTTCAAACCTGTTACCGTCCAAGGCTTTTGTGAAAATATCAGCAAATTGATTTTCTGTATGAACATATTCCAGGCAAATGATTTTGTCTTCTACAAACTCCCGAATGAAGTGATGCCGAATGTCTATGTGCTTTGTTCTGGAGTGCAATACTGGATTTTTCGTGATGCTGATAGCACTCGAATTATCACAGTATAGTGTGATTACCTCTTGTGAAAGGCCATAATCTGCCAACATTTGTTTCATCCAGAGTAATTGGGCACAGCTACTCCCTGCAGCTATATATTCTGCTTCGGCAGTTGACAAGGATATTGAGTTTTTTTTTTTTTTTTTTTTTTTTTTTTTTTTTTTTTTTTTTTTTTTTTTTGTTTAGCCAAGAGATTAAAGTGGAACCTAAGTAAAAACAACCTCCTGATGTACTCTTCCGGTGATCAATATTTTCTGCGCAATCTGCATCTGTAAAACCAACAAGTTGAGTGTTTGATCTGTTTGAGTACCAAATACCAAAACTGACAGTGCCTTTTACGTATTTTATGATATGTTTTACAACATTTAAGTGTGATTCCTTTGGATCTGGCTGATATCAAGCACATGCTCCAACACTGAAACTGATGTCAGGGCGACTAGCAGTTAGGTATAACAAACTACCTATCATGCTCCGATATAGATTTGTGTCGACACTTTTGCCTGTCTCATCTCGTTGCAGTTTCGTGTGTGTGGGAAATGGAGTTTCTACACTTTTAGTAGTGTCGAGTCCAAATCTTTTACCAAATTGTTAGCATATTTGCTTTGGGAGATAAACATACCTTCAGAGGTTTGTTTGATCTGTAGACTTAGAAAGTAGGTTAGTACAACTACCACGCTCATTTCAAATTCATCTTCCATGAGATTCACAAAACTGTTAGTATGGCTTACAGACGTTGACCCAAACACAATATCATCAACATAAACTTGAGCAATTATTAAATCAGAGTTATACCTTTTGATAAATAATGTCTTATCAACACTTCCCCTCGTATATCCTTTCTTGATTAGGTACTCAGTAAGCCTTTCATACCATGCCCCGGGTGCTTGCTTTAGTCCATAGAGAGCTTTCTTTAACTTGTACACATGGTCTGGATGCTTTGAGCTTTCAAACCCTTTTGGTTGTGCAACATAAACTTCTTCTTTGAGATATCCATTTAGAAACGCTGTCTTGACATCCATTTGTTGTAGCTTGAACCCTAGTGAGCATGCGATGGAAATGAGGAGTCTGATGGATTCTAGTCTTGCTACGGGCGCAATTGTTTCTTCGAAATCAATGACTTCCATCTGTGTATACCCTTGTGCTACCAGACGAGCTTTGTTTCTAACAACTATTCCATTTTCGTCTGATGTATTCCTGAAAATCCATTTAGTACCAATGACATTTACATGTTCAGGTCTAGGTACCAAGTCCCATACCTCATTCCTTTCGAATTGGAGTAGCTCTTCTTGCATGGCATGTATCCAACACTCATCTTTAAGGGCTTCACATGCATTTTTTGGTTCTACCATTGAGATGTAGCACGAGTAACCTAGCATCTCACGATAGTTTTTCTTCTCTTTGCCCCTTGTTCTAACTCCTGAGTTGATTTCTCCAATCACATTGTCAATTGGATGACTTTTCTGAATTCTTGTGGATGAAATTATGTCTGAGCTAGCTTTGTGTTCCATATTTTCGATTGACGGTGCATTTTCTTCTGCCTTTTCTGATGTTTCTCCTAACCATGTTGTTTTCTTCTGTGCTTCATCGTCCTCATCACGTGTTTGGATCACATGATCATCTACTACCACGTTTATTGATTCCATGATGGATTTGGTTCTCTTGTTAAATACTCTGTAGGCTTTGCAATGTGTTGAGTATCCCAAGAAGATTCCTTCGTCGCTTTTAGCATCAAACTTGCCCCTTTGTTCCCTGTCATTCAAAATGTAACATGTACTACCAAATACATGAAAATACTTCAGATTCGGAGTTCTCCCTTTCCACAGTTCATAAGGGGTATGTTTTGTACCTGGTCTTAAAATTACCATGTTTATGATGTGGCAAACTGTATTCATAGCTTCAGCCCAGAACCTCTGATTGATGGTTTTGGTGAGTAACATTACTCTTGTCATCTCTTCAAGAGTTCTATTTTTCCGTTCCACTATCCCGTTCTGTTGTGGTGTTTTAGGAGCAGAAAATTCATGTTGTATGCCAGTTTTGTCACAAAAGTTGCTAAAAGCACGGTTTTCAAATTCCCTACCATGATCACTTTTTATCCTTTTGATTTTCACAATTTGAGTCTCTTTTTCTCTTTGTAATCTTAAACATATTTTTTCAAAGGCAGTAAATGTATCAAATTTTTCTTTTAAGAAATCAATCCATGTAAAGCGTGAAAAATCATCCACACATACCAACACATATATTTTTCCCTCCTAGACTCTCTACCTGAGTTGGACCAGTTAGGTCCATGTGAAGTAATTCATGTGCTCTAGTAGTATAAACGTGTACTAACCTTTTATGATGCACTTTGGTTTGCTTGCCTTCTTGACATGGTCTACAAACTCGAGGTTTCTCCTTGATTGAAAAGTTTGGAAGTCATCTAACTGCTCCAAACTTGACCAACTTTTCCATTTCATGATAATTTAGGTGTCCTAGTTTATAATGCCAATTTGTGCACTCATTTGTTGTGACACTATTGCACATGAGCATTGATTTGATTATATAACAATTATCAGCTATTCTAATCCCTTCCATGGCACATGTTTCTTGAGTATCAAACACTTTGCATTTTTTCTTGGTAAAACTAACAAGCACGTTTTGGTTACATAACTGGCTTATGCTAATCAGATTGGCTTTTAGACCGTCTACCAAAAAACACATTTTCAAGTTTAGGCATACCTTCTGTGTCGAGTGTTCCTCGTCCAATGATTTCTCCTTTTTCTCCATCGCCAAAGGTGACTTAACCAGCATGCTCATATGTTATGTCTGTCAGAAATCCTTTGTGTCCGGTTATGTGTCTAGAGCACCCGCTGTTGAAGTACCATGTTAGTGACATGCTGGCTGACAAAGATATATTTATCGTCATACATGTGACCTTGGGTCTCCATACTTTCTTCAATTTTAGCTCTAGTCTTTTACACCACCTCCAACCATGACCTTGCTTGTTACACCTAAAACAACTTTGATTGAAAAAATGACTAGTGTATTTCCTTACCTTTGTTGTCTTTTCTCTCAACCAAGTGATCTTTGGCTGATTGCTTATTCCTTCAACATATCCCAACCCTGTTTTGGTCGAGGATTGTCCATTTGTTCTCAGTATCTCATCTAACTGGTCTGTTCCTGTTGGTCCCAAAAGAGGTTAGGTGAAAGTCTAGAGGGGGGGGGGGTGAATAGACTTACAAACTTTTTCGCACAGCACAACAATTGCTAAGCCAGAGATAAACCAAAACTCTTAACTAGATTGTTAGAGTATGGTGCACAGCGAAAATAAATAAACATAAAGTGTGTGTGAGATTGTGTGAGCAGTATATCTCGTGTAGAACGAATATGTAAAGAGCGGTAAGTAAAGAAAGCAGTAAAGAACACAAGACAATTATAGTGGTTCGCGAGGTGGTGTAATCCTCCAACTCCACTTGCTCTTATCTCCAAGAGCAATTCACTATATCTAACACTTCTTGGTTCCAAGATACAATGAATTTCGGTGATCTAGTGCTTTGATCACAAAGCCCGCACTAATCACGCCCAGTGACACCACACTGCTGCTTCGGGTTTCACGTCGCCGCGCTACTATCCCAGGATTTCACGACTCCGCGTTACTTTCCCCCCGTCTTCCACACTCCGGTAGAAACGTATCCCGTGATCTAGTGCTTTGATCACAAAGCCCGCACTAATCACGCCCAGTGCCTCCGACACTGCTGCTTCGGATCTCACAGCTCCATGTGACAATCCAGGATTTCACAGCTCCGTGCTACTTTCCTCCCTTCTCTTGTTTTGCTCTAAAACAAGTGTTGTCTTGCTTCCAACTTCTGAGACTCTGTAGATGATCTTCAATGATGCGCAGGTCTCTTTGATGAAGATAAACACTTTGAATATATCAAGTAAAGCACTTGATATTTTTGCTCTGCTTTGCTCTGTTTAAGAACTCTCTGAATATTTTTCTTTGAAGCTCTCTGAGTTCTTTTTTCTTTTCTCACTTCTCACTTGAAGAATTTTGGTATGCTCTGTACCAAATGAGATTTTTTCTCTATGCTCTTTCAAGCTTAATTGCTCTATTCGATCTCCTTGATGAGTTTCGAATTTTCTGCTCTCTTGTTCGTGAGTTCCCCCTTTTTCTTCAAGTCTTCATATCTTCATCATTTTATAGCTGGTAATGAGAATCTGTCCGTTGGAAAGAGACGCTCTCATTTTTGAAATCTTGTATCTTTTTGTCAGAGATCTTTATCTTATCTTCTGCAAAGATGTCAGAAAGGATAAGCTAGCCGTTTGATGGATCTTCATCTTCATGTAAATGAGCTTCCACACTTCATCTGATATTCCTCTGGTTTAACGTTTGAGTGAGAATATCTGGGTCTCAGTTTTGGTGTAGAATGGCTTCTCTGATCAGCTCTGGAGTGGTCCTTGTATCTTTGGGATTTAAAAATATTCATTAATTTAATTCCATACTAGTTAAAACTAGTATTTTTCCTTGTGAGAATATTTTCACTGTAAGTTCATCTTCATCTTCTTCATTCTCACGTCTGGGTGTTCTCAGACTTCAAATTGGTTTTGAACTTCCACCCAATTTGAATTTCTCCTTTGTAATTGACACCCAATTTGAATTTCTCCATTGTAATTGGCTCCCAATTGACTTTGACTTGCAATTGGCTCCCAAACTACTCCTGGTGCTTTCAATTGCTTCCCAATTTGGATTGTTGACTTTGACTTCGAAATTGCTTCCCAATTTGGATTGTTGACTTTGACTTCGAAATTGCTTCCCAATTTGGATTGTTGACTTTGTCTTCGAAATTGCTTCCCAATTTGGATTGTTGACTTTGACTTCGAAATTGGCTTCCCAGACTTCTCCTGGTATTGAATTTCATCTCAATTTAATTTGATCTCCATGTCTTCTCTGGTATTGAATTTCATCTCAATTTAATTTGATCTCCATGTCTTCTTTGAATCGGTCCCCAACCTCAATGTGCAATTGCATCTCAATTGCCAAACTAGCGCCCAACTCCATCAGATTAATTTAATTAGGCTTCTCAAATTTTACCTTGTAAAATTGTTAATGGTGAGTTTCAAACTTGAGCCATTTTACATAATATATCAAGCATCATCCACTTCATCCGTACAGCTTTTGATTAAATCTTCAATCACATTTGATGTACTCCTTTCTTTCCATAGATGCTTGATATCCAAGTCAATTTCATGCATTCTTCCAATATTAATTTTCTTCACGAAAATTCTTCTGGGATATTTTCTTTGAGTAGCATTGACGTGAATTATTGTATCATTCATCTTCTTCTTCAATTTGTCATTTTCTCCAGACAAATTCTTGATTTTAGGCTTTATATCTTCTTCTTCTATTTTCATGCATCTTCCTCTGTTTTTCTCTTTTCCAATTTAAATAATTTCCCGATCATGGTCTAAGACTCTATTAGACCTATGAAATAAAATTGGGGGGATCTACAAATACAAATTTGGCATATCAAAACCATTACACTTTATTCCTAACAATTTCCCCCCTTTTGATAATGCCAAAACCTATACTCAGTCATTGGCTTTAAGTCTTTGAAAAATAATCTTTTTGCTCAATTTTATTTGACAAAGCCAAGATGAGTTTAACAATGGTTTTCTAGACACAATCAAAAGAAACTTGTGAATTAAATTTTTAGACAAGCTCCTAAACGCATCTTGAAATATTTTTATTTTGATCATCATCAATTTTTAATTTTGTCGTGCGTTTGACATATTTCTTGTCTTTTAATTCACGAAAGTCTAATTACATTAAACAAATAGAATTAAAGACTCAAAATAGACCATGGGAAATTATTATTGATATATTTCGAATTTATAGAGAAAAACGCAACAGAAGTTCGAAAATAGAAAATATCAGCTTAAGAGAATTTTCAGATTACCTTCTGGGTTTCTTCACACCAGAGTCTTTCTTCAAAATTTCCTTGACATGTTCTCTGAGCTTGAAGAAATCATCTTTGAACTTTGCATTCTGAAATTTCTTTGTAAGCTGTCCGGCCATGTAGTGTCCAAAAGCTTCTTTGATATTGTTGCCCGGAAGAACTCCGTTTTCCCACCATAAGACACATTCTTCGAAGCTTCTTTCTTCTCCAAGATTCATGCCCATATTTCCGGTGAAATCTCTTAGTTCATACCACATCTCGGTTCTTTTCCTTTTGCCTTCTTCTTCTTTATTCTTCTCCGAGATCCATTGGGCTTGATCGGCTGCAGGCCATTTCTTGATCATGCTTGGTAGATTTTCCTTAGTCCATATTGTTGTCTGAGTGGCGGTACCCTTAGAGCATTCAAACCAGCCACGCTGTTCAGCAACCTTCGATGTACTTGTACCAAGACTAGGATTCGCGAACTGAGCAAAACCAATCTGAGATGGTCCTTGTGAGGGTTGTCCGCGGCTTCGGCCTTTACCTTGAGTAGACATTACTGGCTGTTGTTGACTTCCAAGAATAAATTCTTGTTGTTGCAAAGCCAAGTGACTGAGAATTTCTTCCCCCTTTTGGCGTTATCAACCAAAAATGCAAGGGTCTTAAAGTCTCGGTATTGGTTTGCCTTCACAGTTTCAACCCTGTTGTGTGTTTCAATCGAAACGGTTTGTACGTTGTCCAACTTGTTTGTTGTAACTGCGAGTTCAGCTTCAAGTTTGTTGATTCGGCTTTCTTGGTCTTGAATTGCTTTGATCTGTCTCAAGTGACGTTCGTTGTTAATCTTTTCAGCTGCTTCTCGTTCCTTCTTCATGAGCTGAATCACTTCAAGTAAGCCTTTTGTCAATTCTCCTTTCAAAATTCTTTCTGCTTTGTCAATCTGGGTTTTCAAAATATTTTGATGCTCCATTAATTCCTTCAGATTGACTCGTGTATCCGTGTGTTGTTGATCCATCTTTTGATTTTGTTCAACCAACTTTTCTCCAATTGTTTGACAAACAACATCACTGGATTCGGCTACTTTGGCAAATAAGGATGAAAATATGCCATCATCTTGATCATTCATCTGCACAAAGTTTTGAGGGGATCCGAATGGACTTCTATTCGGCTCTGTGAGAACAACTGTATCAATAAGTTGCATCCCTTCTTCTTCAGGTGATTCGGCTTCTTGATTTAGATCACCAACTTGTTCTTCTAGGACTTCTGTTCTCGTGTAATTGTCTGCAAATAAATCTTCATTTTCTAGAACAAGGTCCACAATAGGTATGGTAGACTCGGTATGGTGTACCGGCAATACACTGGATAAATCCTCTGTGATTTGCAGTCTACTCTCAGTAGCAACTTCTACTGCAACTTCAACTGGTATATCTCTTCTTCTTTCTTCTGACACTTGTTCTCTTATTTCTTCTCGTACTGACACTTCTCCTCTTAATTCTTTTCTTCTCTTATCCCTTTTTTAGCCATAATATATAATTTTTTTTTGTTTTTATTTTATTTTTATTCATATATTTTTTGTGTGTCTTTTTTGCTACGAAACTTTTGATCTTTTTATATACGTAGGGATTTTTCATTTTGTAGGAGAGAGAGACAGAGAGAAAATAGAGATAACCAGAAGCACAAAATAACCATAATTTTATTCATCTCCTTCTTAGGGAGAAGGAGAGAGAGAGAGAGATAACATAACATTTGTTCAACAAGCAGAGAAGCCAGTACTCATGCAATCTTCTGAGTCATAGCCTCCTGGTGGTGAAGGAGCATATCCCGGTCCTGAGTCACCACCGGACTCACTTTCCTCGAACATCGATCCGTTTGAGCTTGAAGATGAATAGGTTTGATTAAAAAACCTAGTAAAGTCCACTCGATGACGGATGAACGGGTTGAGTGGCATCTGTTGAGGAGGCGGTGGAGGAGCAGGGATTTCTTGTGGCAGTGGTGCAAGAACTGGCAGACTTGGTGGAAACTTCGGGAGAGGCTCTGGTGGAGGAAGAGGTTGATAGAGCCCATCAAAACCGAAACCGGGAGGAGGTAGAACCGGTCCAAAAGTCAGTTGTTTTAAATACTGGAGATATTCTGAATTGCTCATATTCAGAATTTCTGCATACATATCAGGTTGAACAACTGGAGAGAATTTCATGAATGGAGGCTCAGACCCTTCCACTCGGTCTTGTTCTGCCAATGGTTTCTTGGCACCATCATCTTCTTCATAGATAAAGCCTGGTTCACGCGGTGGTGATTCTGCAACTGCTTGAATTTGTGGCGACTCCTTTTCTTGCTCCCTTTCATTAGATATTAACACCAGAGGGTTGCTTGGTGTTTCTCCTGCCATTTTTCGTCCGTCCGTGCGTGTTGCCCTTCGGGGTTGTTTGAGAACTTTCTCCCAGGTTCTCTGACTTTGCTTCCTTATCTCGTTTTCCTGAGACTCGCTGGACACCATCTTGCACCTGCAAAAATTCAAACAACAAAATCTTCCACAACAGGTATGTCTCGGCTGTCTCCCAATATATAGGGCGGTCAGGAGTGTAATCGGTTCACTTGCCGATGGAGAGTTAATTCTTCCTGCCGTCGTTTGGAGTTTACGGATGTGATGGATAGCGGCAAGACTTCTCATTGGCTAAGATGGCGGTGGATGGGAAGAGATTTGATGGGCAACGGTTTAGAGGGGAGAGTTTAATGAGGGGTTAGGTTTTAATTGCTCTGTGGGAGACGATTGATATTATTAAGCTGAGAGAAGGTATGGGGTGCCGATTTGAGAGAGAGAGAATATCAGTTTGGAAAGATTTGATCTATGAGAGGATTATGGGGGGAGGTTTAGGTTGGGTGGAGGTTTAGAAAGGGTAAGAGTTTATGGGTGGAGGTTTGATGTCCAATTAAACTCTAATTTTCCTCCTTTATCTCCTGATTTCCTTCTCAAATTCGTGTACCACAAACATAATAACACTCAAACATCTCGTTAGTAGCAAAAATTACTCCACAAATAATTAATCACACATACCAATTATATTAAACTCATACACGGTAATTTCCAATCAAAAATTAAACACATTTTGGAAACTAACAAAATTAACATTCATATTCCTAAATTATAATTAGAAACAACTTTATATAAAAAGCACATTAAACAGATTCCAAAATATTTTAGAAACTAACAAAAATATTAACTTCTAGATTTCCAAAACATTTTATAGCAAATTATATCACATATACTGCATGTACACGAAACACATATGCAATAGGGACAAGCTTGTCAATGCCCCTAATAACACCCCAAATCCGAGACATGTCACCAGTGGGGAGGGTGAGCATGCCTCGGGTTCTATTGTGCCTAACACATGGGCACGCCTTGCTACGCTACATGCTCATAATGCAGCCCCAAAGGGGGCACCAAGCTTGGATAATACGGCCCAAGTAGGTAGCTCGGCTTTGGCCGGGAGCTCAGGTATGTTTCCTTCCTTTGCTAGTCTTTTTGCTTCCACGGGCCTACCAGCTCAAGGGGTTAATGCGGGCCATGCCTCGGGACTTAATATCCCGGATAAATTGGTTGAAACTTATGAGGGGGAGGCCTGCATTACCTTTGAGGATACAGAGGTGCAACAGATGAACAAAATAGGGGAAACCCTACTTATTGGAAAGTTCTCTTATGGCAGGCCCGTACTTTCCGTTATAAGAGAACACTTTGCCAAACGCTTGAAGTTGAAAGGAACTGTGAGTGTTGGCTTAGTGGACCCGCGACACGTGTCTCTTGCATTTTCCAACCCGGAAGATTGCATTAACACGTTAGTCAAGGGTCAGATTCTCTTTGACGGGAAGTGCCCGATGAGGCTCTTTAGGTGGACAATGGACTTTGACACGAGGTTCGAGACGTCGTTGGCCCCGGTTTGGGTGTTATTGCCCAACCTTAAGGCCAACTGTTTCTCGGAGCCTTGTCTCAAACAGATTGTCAAACCTATTGGAAGATTTCTACAGGTGGATACGCCTACGGCTAAGTTCACCCGCCCTAGTGTCGCTAGGGTGAAGGTTGAGATTGACTTGCTGAAACCCCGGTGCCGCAAGATGTTCATCCGATTAGGGACTGCGCGCCCGGATCGGGAGGCCCTGGGGTTTTGGCAGGCGATAGAGTATGAGCGTATCCCCCCGTATTGTTTGAACTGCAGGAAACAAGGCCATTTGGCCAACAATTGCCGTGTCCCTGGTGGTGGGGCAAGCGCTCCACGCACCTAGGCAGCACATATGCCGACATCAGTGGCTGATGCTGGCCCGCTCCCTACTGGGGGGGTCGGCCAGGACCGGGGATCAGCTATTGTGTTGGATCATCGGGACATGACGGCTAGTCAGAGGGAAAAACAAAGTAACAAAGAAAAGCAAGTAAAAGGTAAGGCCTCGATGGTTAGCCAGGGGCCGGGTGTTGGTACAGGTAATAAGGTATGACGGGCACTTTCACCTAGCCAGGCCACCCCGGTGCCGGTTAGTAATGGGTTTGCTGTGCTCCAGGATGAGGACTTAGTCTCAGAGTTGCCATCTACCCCGGCTGAAGGTACGACAGCGCCCGGGGTAGGGAATGGCCAGTCGCCTGGCCAGTTGTCCACTATCCCGGAGGTTACTGACTGTTTTAGTCCTTCGGGAGGGCGGGCTGATCTGCAGAACCCGCATCAGGTATCTTTATCTTTCACTCCTATCTCTCATTCTCCTAAGGCTACCTGGGGGCCGAGAAGGGAGAGGGAAAGGGCGTGGTCAGATTCTGACGTGCCGGTGCCTGGTCATGAGGAGTGGGCCCCGGAGTCGGGGTCAGACTCTGAGGATCGGGTGCTTGATGGTGTAGGCCTGGTAGGACATCGGCTTAGTCATACCAGAAAAGGGGGGGACCCCTCTCACTCAGAGTCGGATGTTCGGTCTATATGAAGATACTCGTTTGGAATGTGAGGGGGGTGTCCTCCCGGGGTTCGGCACGCAGGATCCGTGTCTTGTTAAGAATGCATTCTCCTTTTGTTCTGTGTCTGTTCGAGCCTTTCAGCTCGTCTGATTGGCTTGAGTTTTTTAGAATTCGTTTTCAATTTGACAATGTGTTTGCCTCTTGTAATAATAAAATTTGGCTTTTTTGGAATAATGACTTGGCAGTAACATTTGAGAGTCAGACTGAACAGTGCGTTACGATATCTTGTGTGCACTCTACGGTTCTCACGCCTCTCTGGCTCTCTTTTGTTTATGCCAAGACCACGGTACGCCTCCGGGACCCTTTGTGGGCTGAGCTGAAAGCTGTTTTTTCTATGATTCCCGGGGGTGTGCCTTGGGCGGTTGCTGGGGATTTTAACTCTTTGTTAAGTGTGGACGAGAAAAAAGGTGGGCTTCCGTATTCACACCGGAAGACTACTGAACTTTAGGAGTGTGTCAGCGCGTGTGACTTGATTGATGCGGCCTATTACGGCTCCTGTTTCACCTGGTGGAATGGCCGCCGTAAAGAGGCGGCGATATGGATGCGATTAGATCGGCTCCTCTACACCTCGGTGTGGGAGTCGGTTTTTACGTCATCCGTACGGCATTTGTCAAAGTCCACGTCTGACCACAGTCCACTTCTAATATCTTTTGAGTTGATAAGTATGCAGGTAATCCCGAAGCACTTTGTTTTCCTGAACGTGTGGATTAAGCACGAGGATTTTCTGAGGGTGGTGCGAGATAGCTGGCAGGCCCCGGTAGAGGGGGCCCCTATGTTTGTAGTAGCCACCAAGCTGAACAGGTTGGGGAAAGTTCTGGGCACGTGGAGCAAGACTGTATTTGGGGATATCTTTGTGAAGCTCCGGGAGTATGAGGATAGTGTTCAGACCCTAGAGGCTGCCTTACAGCAACACCCAGATGATGAGAATGTTTTAATTGAATATAAAAAGGGTGTTGCTTTGTTACAGAAACAGGTTGCTATTGAGGAGGATTTTTGGAAGCAAAAGGCGCGTATCACCGAGGTTCAGGATGGGGATAGAAACTCCCGGTTCTTTCACTCAGTGGTTAAGGAACGCAGGCGTAAGCTATATATACACAGAGTGAAGGGTGGTGACGGTGTGTGGCTAGAGGATAGGCAAGGGATTGCGAATCAGGCGGTCTCTTTCTTTGAGCATATGTTCACCGCGGAGATTGGGGGTTTTGATTTGACTAGGCTGGACTATGTGCCACGGTTGATTACAGAGGAGGATAATGAGGTTTTAACGGCTGTGCCTGAGGTGGAGGAGGTGAAGGCGGTTGTAATGCAGATGAACTCTACGAGTGCGGCAGGGCCGGATGGTTTCTCGGGGGCCTTTTATAAGGCTTGCTGGGATATTATTCAGGAGGATGTTGTCAGTATGGTTCGGAGTTACTTTGCAGGGCGGGAATTCACCAGGGCTATCACGCACACATCCATCGTCCTGTTGCCGAAGAAGCCGAGCCCAGAGACTTTCGCGGACTACAGGCCCATCAGCCTCTGCAATTTCAGTAGCAAGCTTATTACGAAGCTCATGATAGTTCGGATGGCTACAGTCTTGCCCCGGGTGTTGTCACCGCAGCAGAGTGGGTTTGTGACAGGTCGGTCCATTACAGATAACGTGTTTCTAGCGTCTGAGATGTGCCACGGGTTGAGCTGGCAGAATCGGGATATAGTCCTTAAGCTAGACATGGCTAAGGCTTATGACCGGGTATCATGGTTTTTCCTGACTTCGGTGATGCGCCGCCTGGGTTTCAGTGAGGTCTGGATAGATATGGTGTTCCGGGCCGTGTCTAATGTGTGGTATTCAGTGATTGTGAATGGAGTCAAAGAGGGCTTCTTCACGTCTACGCGAGGTCTCAGGCAAGGGGACCCGCTGTCCCCGACTCTGTTTGTCATTGCAGCTGAGGTCTTGTCGGTGTACATTGCGCGGGTCTATGATGGCACTACGGTGCCCCGGTTTACGCAGCCGCCACGGACGCCACATATTCACCACCTGGCCTACGCGGACGATGTTATTATTTTTAGTACGGCCAGGTTGGGAGCTATTGAGGTCGTAATTGGGGCGTTAAAGGAGTACGAGGAGATCTCGGGACAGTTGGTGAGCTTTCAGAAGAGTGCGTTTTACATGCACCCTCGTACTCCGGCCCACGAGATTGAGCAGATTTGCCGGGCAACGGGTTGTGTGCATAAACAGTTTCCTTTTACGTATTTGGGTTGCCCGGTGTATATAGGCCGTAAAAAGTGTATCTATTTTGCCCCGGTGATTGATAAAGTTAAGGCTAGATGCTTGAGTTGGCAGCGCCGGCTGCTCTCGAAGGGCGGGAAGGCAATCTTGATCTCTTCAGTCTTGCAGGCCATGCCGTTGCACTTATTTTCGGCCTGCGCACCGCCTAAGCAGGTCATACGGGATTTGGAGAGATGTTATGCGAGTTTTTTCTGGAAACAGTCAGGGGGCGCCCGCTACCATTGGAGTTCGTGGAAAACCCTCGCTCGTCCTAAGAAGGAAGGGGGGTGGGGTTCTTGGATTTGGACTTGATGGTGAGGGCGGCCAGTGCTAAATTGTGGTGGAATTTCCGGACAGATCATACTTTATGGTCGGACTTTATGAGGGCGAAATACTGCAGTCGGGTTCACCCGGTTGCTAAGTTGGTTCAGAATAGAGATTCGCACACCTGGAAGAGGATGCTGGCGGTGCGTGATGAGGTTGAGGGGGTTCTCACTTGGCGGTTGTTCCAAGGCCGGGTTAATCTCTGGTGGGACAACTGGTCGGGGCTGGGCCCACTTGGCAGGCTTTATCCACACCGGGGGGTTTCCTACTCCAGGGAGTTACTTCTAGACTATGTGCGGGATTGCGAGCTTGATTTGACAGATCACGATGACTTGGCATATGCAGGGATTAGGGCGGACCTGTCCCGCTTGGGGCAGGGCCCGCGTGATATCCCACTCTGGACCGTGGCGTCCGACGGTATGTTTTCTTATTCCTCTGCTAAGGCCTTTCTTAGGCCTGCTTTGCCCACTGCACCGGACCCGCTCTTAGCTAAGTGTTGGCGCAAGCACCTTCCTTTTAAGGTGTCCTTCCTGGCTTGGAGGGTGTTCCGAGGGCGGCTTCCCACGGATGACATTTTGGCCCGTTTCGGTCATGCGATCGTCTCGAGGTGTCGGTGTTGTCCAGCCCCGGTCCCCGAGTCTATTGATCACATCTTTTATTCTGGGGAAACAGCAAGAGCTGTTTGGAAATATGTTTTGGCGTCCCTCGGCCTCTACTTGCGACACCGGAGTCTTAGGACTTTGATTGCAGGATGGGGTCGGGCGGGGCGCGTAACCCTCTTTTGTCTTTTGTTGTTAGCAGGTTGCCGTATCTGGTGTTGTGGGAGCTGTGTAAGCACCGTAATGGGTGCATGTACGGCCGAGACACACCCAGCGTTGCACGGGTGATGCATGGGGTGGCAAAGGGGGTGGCGGAATGTCTGTTTAGGCGTTGGCCCATGCAGCATATCCTGCCCTCTAACTGGAGGACTATTGTGGCATACTTGGAGGCACATGTGCCGAGGCGTGTTATTAGGACGGTCAGGTGGTCTCCCCCGGTTGCCGGGGCGTTAAAGATCAATCTTTCTCGCTCTTCGGCGGCTGAGGGGGCTGCGGCAGTGCTGCGCAACCAGGAGGGTGGCTTTTGTTACGGGGTTGCGTGGTCTGGCCACGGGGAGCACGCCCGGGGCATGTTCCGGGTCCTTTTCTCTTGCCTGGAATGGTGCCTGGCCGGGGGAACTACTTTGATTGATATAGAGTCCACTTGGGCGGAGTTGGCCAGCTACGTTGACATCTCTGCTCGTCCGCCGTGGCTTCTAGATGATGTGGTGACCAGACTCCGTTTCTTGTGTTCCTGTGGAGTGGTTACTGCTGCTGTGTGCCCGTCTAGGGCCAATATGCCTGCACAGGCACTAGCTGACTGGGCGATGGATAGGCCGGGGGAGCCATCTTTCGGAGCCTCAATGATCTGCCACGTAGGGTCCGTGCCTTGCTGATACATGATGATGTGCCCTATGTGTTTTTTGATATTGATGATCCCCCCTGATTGTACTTGTGCTTTTGCTCGTTCAGATGGAAAGAAAGAAGAAAAAGAAAGAAGGGAAAATAAGTAAAAAAAAAAAAAAAAAGAGAGAAAGAGAGATGGAAAAATGAAAAGGAAAAGAAAATGAAAAGAAAAAAGAAAATGGATTTGAGAAAATGAGAAACGATTGAAAAGAAATATAGAGTGAAAAGAATTGGAGTGTAAAAGAATTGGAGGGAAAGAAAATGAGAGTTGGAAAGGAAAAGAAAGAGTGGATGGGAGCTCAAAATAGTGAGTGTGTGAGGTTCTTGGGA
This sequence comes from Ipomoea nil, assembly GCF_001879475.1. NCBI lineage: Eukaryota > Viridiplantae > Streptophyta > Magnoliopsida > Solanales > Convolvulaceae > Ipomoea > Ipomoea nil. The sequence goes on along the minus strand of NW_017617745.1, from coordinate 2,280,986 downwards.
GGCCGTGAGGCCCTGCTTGCAGCGCTGAGTCTCAACGTAAGGTGCTGGCGGTACAACAGGGCACCCTAGTCCGGGCTGAACGGTGTGCCGGGCAGGATTTTCAAAGACCTGGTCAGGCTTGCTGCTGGCCAATAGTAGCTGAGTTCCTTCTGGACTCCGGGGGGGACGGGCTATGGTTTATTTTTTGTTCGCGTCAGCCTGTTATAACCTTAAACACTCACCCGAGGTAGAATTAAGTTGGGTCATGGGAACAGGATGCTTGGTTGTTCTATCTTGTTTCTATTTTTGCAGGTGCTGTTTCTTTGGCCTCGGAGGCATGAACTGGTCCTGGGCTGTTTTGGTTTCGCCTTTGCAGGCATCTTTGGGAAAGACCAGGTCTCAACGCCGATGCAAGCGGTAAAAATTGCATCGTAGCCCGGGCTGAACGGTGGCCGGGTAGGTGTTTTTCAAATCCGTTGGCGGTAGTCCAGGCTTGCTGCTGGCCCATAGTAGCTAATCCCGTTAGGGTTGGTTCTGGTTCGTGCTGGTGCTGATCGGGGGTTCTGCTATTGGCTGCCTTGCGCTGCGTTGATCGATTTTGGCCTGGGATCTACCTTGTACCTTTGTCTTAGGCCTGCGTGCCACTAAGCTTTGTATCTTGACTTAGGCCTGCGTGCCATTGTTAGCTGTATATCTTGACTTAGACCAGCGTGCTATTGGTACTATCTGTTGTATGGCATGTCTGGTTCTACAGGGCAGCCAATGGCGCTCCGGGAGGTGTTACAATTGTGGTGCAGCCCGGCTAGGCGGCATTATGGTGTGTAGTCGCTGTAGTGCAACTGGCTGGGAGGGGCCATGTTTGTCACACGCGAGGCATCTATCCTCGCTAGTTGAGCTTTGGTACTACATGATGGGCTGTGAGGCAGTTGGGCTGCGCGTATTTGGAGCAGCTTCTCAGTCTATTTATTTGTTTAATCATATTCCTGCCTACGTTTAGTTAGTGATAGCTAGCATAGGACTTGGGGCATGCATACTAGAGCCCCGGGGGCCTCTTTATGTAATCTTGTTTTATTCTAAAAAAATAGTACGATATTCAGCTTTGTGAAAAAAAAAAAAAAATTAACACTTTAAATCACATTTTGCACATAACACATATATATTATTAAACAAACACGGTAAATCATTTTTAGAGCAAATTGTTCATGCAAACAAGTTAGTTAATTTACAGTAACATGAACACATACTCAAAAACTGATTAACACATTAAAACATGCAATTTTATACAAATTATCAAATAAATCACGAATTGCATATTTCATCAAATTAATTTGCATGACATATGATCTCACGTTAAATAATACATGCAAATACATAGATAAATTCCTAACACATATTGCAATTTTATCATATAAAAATTTCGAGTAAAAACATGCATATAAACACATAAAACAATTTATTCATATAAAACAATTTATTTTGAGCACAAGTATCAATTTAAATAGAGAGATTAAGTCCAGTGATACTTAGCTCATTTCGATCATTCCCAACTCGTGCCTTAAGGTAGAAAATCTCGTTTCGCATAAAGGCTTCGTGAGAATATCAGCAACTTGGTTTTTCGTAGGGATATATTCGATCTTTAGATTTTTCTTTTCAACGTGATCCCTTATAAAATGATGTCGAATGTCGATATGTTTGGTTCTTAAGTGAAGCACCGGATTGTGAGTGATAGCGATTGCACTAGTATTATCACAATAAATACTAACGTCATCACTATTAACTCCGTAATCCTTCAATTGTTGCTTCATCCACAAAATTTGCGCAAAACAACTTCCTGCAGCAATATATTCGGCCACGGCGGTACTAGTTGCGATGGAATTTTGCTTTTTGCTGAACCAAGAAACAAGCCTTCCCCCCAAGAATTGGCATGTCCCGGAAGTGCTTTTTCTGTCTATTTTGCAACCTGCAAAATCCGCATCTGAAAAACCCGTTAGAGTAAAATCTGTACCTTTTGGATACCATAATCCAACATTGATTGTGCCTTTCAAATATCGTATGATCTTCTTTGTTGCGGTGAGGTGGCTTTCTTTTGGATTTGCTTGGAATCTTGCACACACGCCCACAGCATAAGAAATGTCCGGCCTGCTTGCAGAAAGATATAGAAGTGAACCAATCATTCCTCTATATTTTGTTTGATCGACATCCTTTCCATCTTTATCTTTGTCTAGCCTTATTGATGTGCTCATTGGAATTTTGATCGATGATTTTCCATCAAGGCCAAACTTCTTTATCAAGTCGCGGGTGTACTTTGCTTGATTGATGAATACTCCTTCTTTCAGTTGTTTGACTTGTAAGCCCAAGAAGTAATTCAATTCACCCATCATGCTCATTTCGAATTTATTATGCATAAGCTTCGAAAATTTCTCACAGAAAGAATTGTTAGTGCTTCCAAAAATAATATCATCAACATAATTTGCACTAATAAAATATGATCACCATCTTGAATTCTAAATAGAGTTTTGTCAACAAGGCCTTTGGTGAATCCACAGCTTATTAAGAACATTGACAAAGTATCATACCAAGCTCTAGGTGCTTGTTTCAACCCATACAATGCCTTTTTAAGTTTGTAGACTTTATCACCTTCACCTTTTACCTCAAAACCTGGGGGTTGTTCGACATAAACTTCTTCTTCGAGTAGACCATTCAAGAATGCGCTTTTCACGTCCATTTGATAAACGGTGAAATCTTTATGTGCGGCGTAGGCTAGGAAAATTCTGATTGCTTCAAGTCGGGCCACCGGTGCAAAATTTTCATCAAAATCTATTCCTTCTTCTTGAGAGTATCCTTTTGCAACGAGCCTTGCTTTATTCCTAACAATCACGCCTTCTTCGTTTGCTTTGTTCCGGAAGACCCATTTGGTTCCTACAACATTGTGGTTCGCCGGTCTTGGAACAAGTTCCCAAACATCATTTCTTTTGAATTGATCGAGCTCCTCTTGCATAGCATTTATCCAATCCGGATCATTGAGAGCTTCGTCAATTTCTTTTGGTTCAATCTGCGATAGATAACACGTGAACAATGCTTCCATGGTAGATGATCTTGTTTTCACACCTTCATGAATATTCCCAATAATTAATTATGGAGGGTGATTTTTGAGCCATCTTAATTCTGGTTCAAATGGGTGCATGGTACTAGGTGGATCCATTTGTTGTGTACTGGGAGAGTTGGTTCGAATTTCCACATTTAATTCATTTTGTAATTGACCACCAACTTCACCAGTAACTTGATCACTAATTGGATCACCAACTTGTACTGCATCCTCATTCTCACGTGCGGCATCACTCCCAAAATTATTATTTAAGGAATTTCCAACTTCTTCTAGATGAGGGATGGGATTTTCTAGAGAATTAAATTCCAACTCATTCATTCCCTGCAAAACATCATCTTCACACGTATCATTAGTATCACAAAATCAATATGACACTTGTTACCATTTTGTGCAATTTCTTCGTCCAGTGCATCATTTTTGATCTGTGATTTTTCATCAAATACCACGTGTATGGATTCTTCAACCACCATTGATCTTTTATTCAAAACTCTGAATGCCTTGCTGGTAGCTGAATATCCTAGAAAAATTCCTTCATCTGCATGCTCATCAAAAGCTTTTAGATGCAATTTATCATTAATATGAATAAAACATTTGCATCCAAAAATATGAAAATAACTAATATTTGGTTTTCTCCCTTTATAAAGCTCATATGGCGTCTTCTTGTACTGCTTATGGATCATGCTTCGATTTTGCGTGTAACAAGCAGTGTTGATAGCTTCCGCCCAATATCGTTTCGGGAGACCGGCAGCACTAATCATCACTCGTGCAGCTTCTTTGAGCGTCCGGTTTCTTCTTTCGGCAACACCGTTTTGTTGCGGTGTTCTTGCGGCAGATAATTGATGAGAAATTTCATGTGAATTGCAAAAAGCTTGTATAACTCCATTTACGAACTCGGTTCCGCAATCCGTTCGTATTTTTGATATTTGCAATTCTTTCTCATTTTGTAGTTGCTTCAACAGCTTCGGTAGAACTTGCTCAACTTCATTTTTCTTCTTGAGAAACACGGTCCAGTGTACCTGGAAAAATCATCAACAACAACGAGAGTATATTTCTTACCGCTTACACTTATTGGATCAACCGGTCCAAATAAGTCCATATGTAGTAAGCTTAGCGGTCTTGACGTTGACTCGTGTGTCTTTGATTTGAATGATGATTTGATTTGCTTTCCGCGTTGGCATGCATCACACACTTGGTCCTTCTTGAATATAATATCTGGCAAGCCTTCTACTAGATTCTTCTTTGCAAGCTGATTGATAGTCTTGAAGTTTAAGTGGTTGAGCTTTCTGTGCCATTCCCAATTAGCTTTATTTGAATTTCTGGCCATTAAGCACACTGAATCTTTGCTTGTGCTCCAATCAACAATATACATATTCTTTCGCCGTTTTCTAGATAAAATAATTTCATTTGTGAGCTCATTTTTTATTAGGCAATTATCTTTAGAAAATTCTACAAGATAGCATTTATCACAAAATTGACTAGTGCTCAACAAATTAAATTTTAATCCTTCAACGAAAGAAACATCTTCAATCTTCAGACCATTTTTCTTGATCGTGCCAACTCCTTTTGTGATTCCATAATTTTGATTTCCTCCGAATATAACTTTTGGTCCATCGATTTCTTTGAAATTTACTAGATATGATTTATTTCTATTCATGTGGCGTGAGCAACCACTATCGATGTACCAAACATCCTGCAAAAAAGATTAATTAACTTTAGGTACCCATACTTGCTTGGGTCCTTTACTGTTAGTGATTTTTGGTAACCAAACCCACCTTGATCTTATTGAATTAAGATGAGGCAATTTGTAACCATTTGAGATACGATAATCATAACTCACTTTAGAAAATATTTTTGGCGCCGGGTTTTGAAAATTATTTTTATATTTTGGCACCTGGGAAGAGAATGGTTGCTTTGGTCTATAAAAAATATTACATCTATTGCACAACCAATCTTTTTGAGTGGGATGAAATCTCCCAACTTTATTTCTAGAAAAGCTTCCCTCTTTTCTATGAAATCTTTTTGCACTTGACTCTTTGGCATATCTTTGCTTGAAGAAATTGTGTTGTTTTGTCGTATAATTAAATTGTTTCGGCCTTTCAACATTCATCTTTGTATTTGTTTGATAGCCAAGTCCTTGTCTCATTGTGCTATTCTGACTTTTAACAAATTTTACCACTTGAACTTTATTATTTAAAGTAGTAGTAGAATTAGTCAGATTTTGAGGGGTTTGAGAACATGTGGAGTCATAACCAATTCCGGTTCTATCTCCTGATGGCTTTTGCATGCTCACCATTTTATCTATAATTTTAGACGAATTAGTGAACGTAGCAATAGTAGCTCTAAGATTATGTTCTCTAACCTCTCTTGCTTTACACTCTTCTTGAAGATGAATATTTTCATTCTTCAATTTACTCACTTCAAGTAAAGCATCTTGCAATTTTTTATTCATTTCTTCTTTTTCAAGAATTAGAATATTATTGCGCTCCTTGAGTTGAGGATGAGTGAGCATAATCTCTTGACATTCTCGCATTAGATTGTCAATAGATTCAAGAGAAAAAGAAGAATTAACAGAATTGAAAGAATTAGATGTTACTTCTTCTTCCTCTGCGTCAAGAGCCATAAGACAATCTTCACTTGTACTCAACTCAATTGACTTGCATACTAGAGCCGTATCATCATCCGAACATGAACTTTCATCGCTTGATGATGAATCCTCCGAATCATCATTTTCGTTTGGTTCGTTGCTAACGAGAGCTTTTCTTTTGTCGCGCTTGAACCTTTTGCTTTCGGATTTGTTCGGCGTAGATTCAACATTTTTGCCTTGATACTTGCTAACGATCGGATATGGACAATTTATTTTAAAATGTCCGGGTTTGCGGCAATTGTAGCATAAATCCTTGTTTTCTTCGACTTTTTCTTCTTGTGTTATGCGAGAGATGAATTTTCCACGAGCAGAATTTTTGTTGTCTCCTTTTCGCATAAACCTTTTAAATCTTTTCACAAAAAGAGCAAACTGTTCCTCAGTCATAAAATCAACATTATTTTCTACTGACCTGGAGGTTGACGGTTGTTCGGCCATTAGAGCAGAATTTCGAGCTTCATGAACATCATCATCTTTGGCCTTCATTTCGAACTCATATGCTTTTAGATCACTAAATAATTTGTCTGTTGACAACATTCTTAGATCTCGGTGATCGCGCATAGCCGTAACCTTCATATCCCATGCAGATGGTAAGCCTCGTAGGATTTTGAGATTAATTTCTTTTTGGCTAATATTTTTGCCAAGATCACTAATCTCTCCAAGAACTTTGATCATTCGAGCTTCCATATCTGCAACACTTTCATTTGAGAGCATTTTGAAATCTTCAAACTTCTTCATGGCGATTGTGAGCTTATTTTCTTTTTCTTGTTCATCTCCTTCGCCAATCTTGATGAGAGTTTCCCATATTTCTTTGGCAGTGGCACATTTTCGGATCTTCGAAAATATTGTATCATCAACGGCTTTGAATAGAATATCCTTGGCAATATTGTCAAGATTATTCCGCGTTCTATCGTCCGATGTCCATTCCGGTTTTGGATTTTGTACATACTGTGGAGCATCCGGGGATAGGACAAACGCCGTATTGACTTTTAATATTTCGATAGAGCCAGTGGAAATAACTTCCCACATTTCATCATGTAAGGCCGATAAGAGTACCTGCATACGAACTTTCCAATCATCAAATTTATCAAGTGAGAATAATAGATTTTGAGCTAAATCTTTCTTCATCATCATCACGAGAGATATGAAAGATTAATCCAATTCACACACTTTGTAGAATGGATCTGTCTAGCAATCAGAAACGGTTGACCCAGTTAGGCACGTGCTTAGATAGCAATTTGGCCTAAATAGACAACCTGCTCTGATACCAATTGTTGGTCCCAAAAGAGGTAAGGTGAAAGTCTAGAGGGGGGGGGGGGTGAATAGACTTTCAAACTTTTTCGCACAGCACAACAATTGCTAAGCCAGAGATCAACCAAAACTCTTAACTAGATTGTTAGAGTATGGTGCACAGCGGAAATAAATAAACATAAAGTGTGTGTGAGATTGTGTGAGCAGTATATCTCGTGTAGAGCGAATATGTAAAGAGCGTAAGTAAAGAAAGTAGTAAAGAACACAAGACAATTATAGTGGTTCGCGAGGTGGTGTAATCCTCATACTCCACTTGCTCTTATCTCCAAGAGCAATTCACTATATCTACCACTCCTTGGTTCCAAGATACAATGAATTTCGGTGATCTAGTGCTTTGATCACAAAGCCCGCACTAATCACGCCCAGTGACACCACACTGCTGCTTCGGGTTTCACGTCGCCGCGCTACTATCCCAGGATTTCACGACTCCGCGTTACTTTCCCCCCGTCTTCCACACTCCGGTAGAAACGTATCCCGTGATCTAGTGCTTTGATCACAAAGCCCGCACTAATCATGCCCAGCGCCTCCGACATTGCTGCTTCGGATCTCACAGCTCCGTGTGACAATCCAGGATTTCACAGCTCCGTGCTACTTTCCTCCCTTCTCTTGTTTTGCTCCAAAACAAGTGTTGTCTTGCTTCCAACTTCTGAGACTCTGTAGATGATCTTCAATGATGCGCAGGTCTCTTTGATGAAGATAAACACTCTGGAATGATTTCTCTTGATAGCTCTAAGTGTTTTCTCTCTTTGAATATATCAAGTAAAGCACTTGATATTTTTGCTCTGCTTTGCTCTGTTTAAGAAATCTCTAAATATTTTTCTTTGAAGCTCTCTAAGTTCTTTTTTCTTTTCTCACTTCTCACTTGAAGATTTTTGCTATGCTCTGTACCAAATGAGATTTTTTCTCTATGCTCTTTCAAGCTTAATTGCTCTATTCGATCTCCTTGATGAGTTTCGAATTTTCTGCTCTCTTGTTCGTGAGTTCCCCCATTTTCTTCAAGTCTTCATATCTTCATCATTTTATAGCTGGTAATGAGAATCTGTCCGTTGGAAAGAGACGCTCTCATTTTTGAAATCTTGTATCTTTTTGTCAGAGATCTTTATCTTATCTTCTGCAAAGATGTCAGAAAGGATAAGCTTGTCGTTTGATGGATCTTCATCTTCATGTAAATGAGCTTCCACACTTCATCTGATATTCCTCTGGTTTAATGTTTGAGTGAGAATATCTGGGTCTCAGTTTTGGTGTAGAATGGCTTCTCTGATCAGCTCTGGAGTGGTCCTTGTATCTTTGGGATTTAAAAATATTCATTAATTTAATCCCATACTAGTTAAAACTAGTATTTTTCCTTGTGAGAATATTTTCACTGTAAGTTCATCTTCATCTTCTTCATTCTCACGTCTGGGTGTTCTCAGACTTCAAATTGGTTTTGAACTTCCACCCAATTTGAATTTCTCCTTTGTAATTGACACCCAATTTCAATTGGCTTGTAATTGGCACCCAATTTGAATTTCTCCATTGTAATTGGCTCCCAATTGACTTTGACTTGCAATTGGCTCCCAAACTACTCCTGGTGCGGCTCCCAGACTTCTCCTGGTATTGAATTTCATCTCAATTCAATGTTATCTCCATGTCTTCTTTGAATCGGTCCCCAACTTGAAATTGCATCCCATACTACAACCTCAATTGGCTCCCAATTTCAAATTTGAAATTGCATCCCATACTACAACCTCAATTGGCTCCCAATTTCAATTCTACATTGGCTCCCATCTTGAATTGATTTCCATGTGAAACTTGCTCCCAATTTCAATTCCTATGAAATCAGCTCCCAATTTCAATTGCTATGAAATCCGCTCCCAATTCCTTGGCTCCCAATTTCAAATTTGAAATTGCATCCCATACTACAACCTCAATTGGCTCCCAATTTCAATTCTACATTGGCTCCCATCTTGAATTGATTTCCATGTGAAACTTGCTCCCAATTTCAAATTTCAATTCTACATGATTTCCATGTGAAACTTGCTCCCAATTTCAATTCCTATGAAATCAGCTCCCAATTTCAATTGCTATGAAATCCGCTTCCTATGAAATCAGCTCAAATCCGCTCCCAATTCCTTTGAATTGGCTCCCAAGTGCAATTGCATCTCAATTGCCACCCAAGTGAAATTGCTTCCCAATTTCCACTGTGAAATTCCATCAAATTAATTTAATTCCACTTGTAATTGGCGCCCAACTCCATCAGATTAATTTAATTAGGCTTCTCAAATTTTATCTTGTAAAATTGTTGATGGTGAGTTTCAAACTTGAGCCATTTCGCATAATATATCAAGCATCATCCACTTCGTCTGTACAGCTTTTGATTAAATCTTCAATCACATTTGATATACTCCTTTCTTTCCATAGATGCTTGATATCCAAGTCAATTTCATGCATTCTTCCAATATTAATTTTCTTCACGAAAATTCTTCTGGGATATCTTCTTTGAGTAGCATTGACGTGAATTATTGTATCATTCATCTTCTTCTTCAATTTGTCATTTTCTCCAGACAAATTCTTGATTTTAGGCTTTATATCTTCTTCTTCTATTTTCATGCATCTTCCTCTGTTTTTCTCTTTTCTAATTTAAATAATTTCCCGATCATGGTCTAAGACTCTACTAGACCTATGAAATAAAATTGGGGGATCTACAAATACAAATTTGGCATATCAAAACCATTACACTTTATTCCTAACAGTTCCGTGTTCAACATCCAAACTTGCTTCTTTAAGTGCTCAAGTTCCTTCTGTAAAGACCTTTCGCTGGAATCTTTTATTCTTATCGTGTTTTCAAGTGTCTTTACCGAAGATTTCAGTGTCAAGTTTTCTTCTTCAAGATGTTTAACATTTTTTAGCAAAGAGCGATATAGTTTACTTACTTTGCACCAACTTATGCGCAGCTCTTCGTATGCTTTTGCTAGATCATCTTCATCTCCATATTGAGAGTCATCATCATGATCTGACGCTTCTTTAAGCTCTCCTTTTTTATCTGCACATTTGAAGAATTTTTCAAAGTTAGCTCGATCTTCTATATCATCAGGGTGACATATATTACGGTAAAATGCCACAAAGTTGCTGGTTTGTTGTTCCTCTTGTTCATCTTTGTCAGAGTCATCTGTATCACTCAAAGTGAGAGTAAATGACTTCTTTCCTTTGTTGTTAGCACAGTCTGCTTGCATGTGCTCGTAGCCTCCACACTCATAGCATTGAATCCCCTCCTGTTTGTAGTCAGTGCCCGCATTTTTTGTTTTTTGATTGCTCCCAAATCCTTCACTTCTTGTGTTTGACCCTCTGGTCTTCCCGCGACTTCTGGTCTTCGTTAGAAATTTTGTAAATTACTTAGTCAACAGTACCATGGCCTCATCAGATTCAAAATCTTGAGCCTGTATTCTGTGTAGTGACACCAAATGCCACTCCCTTATTTTTCTTTGAGTACTTGTCTTCCTCGTCTAACTCCATCTCGAAGGTTTGTAGTTGCCCGTCAGCACATCTAGTGAGAGAGTTTTCAGGTCTGTGGATTGTTTAATAGCAATTGCTTGAATTTTAAATTTTGGAGGTAGAGACCGCAACACCTTACGAACCATTCTTTCTTCATCAAATGGTTCCCCTAGGTTGAAGGTATTGTTTGCAAGACTTTTGACATGAGCACTAAACTCTGAGATAGTCTCTGTCTCCTTTCTCCGTAGACTCTCATATTGGGACATGAGCATCTGTATTTTGGATACTTTCACAGATCCAGTGCCTTCAAAATGGGTTTCTAATGCATCTCGTGCATCCTTTGCCCGGTCTGTGTAGCAGATATAAGCACCAATTGTTCTGAACTCATGGCGCTATGAATTGCGTTCATGGCTATATTGTTTTTTTTTTTAATGCTACTAGCTCTATTACATTGTAGTATCTGTTCATATACTTTCTCAACCTACTGAAACACAAAGAGCCAATAACGCCTCCACTGAGGCTCGAAATCACAACCTTCCACTTGGAAGTCCACCCCGGATACCATTATATTGTTAGTTGATGACAACCATTTCTCTTCTGTTGTCCAATTAATCACTGGTTTTTTCTTTATCTCATTTTGTTCATTGATTGTTGGTGGGGTCCAGCCAGTTTCTTTAGCATCCCAACATTCCTCATCTAGTAACTTTATGAAAGCCCTCATTCTCGCTTTCCAAAAGGCGTAATTGCTTACACCTTTCAGTAATGGAGGCCTTGAAATTGATGCCCCTTCTTCCACCCCAAAAGAAACTCGAGTATCCCTAGGATCTCGCTAGTAATTTGAGCGACACTGCTTTGATACCAATTGTTAGTTTATAATGCAAGGATGAAAGTTCACTAATGATTTAAATTATTAGAGGAAGCACTCAAAACAAATTAGGAAGATATCTCAAAATAGGAAACAGGCAAATATGAACACAAGTATTTGATAACGCAGTTGAAGACTGCCTTCTATTCTGTGGGGCCACGCCCGAAATATTTTTCAGCCAAGTACAACTCCACGTTTTTACACTTTACAAGATTCAATGAATTACACAAACTAGGACTGACACCTATTTGAGACACTAATCTTTTAAGTAACTTCCTAAAAAATAAAGAAATACAATTTGAGCTAATTCTAAAAATTACACAAATTGTAACCAACCTAATTTCTGAATATCAATTATTGATGTCGTATCACTTTGAATTTGCTTCCGTTGTGTTTCTTGAAGTTTTCTTCTAGATAGAATATTTCTCAACTGTGTTTGAAAACTTCGATTTTTCAACTATTACAAGGAGCCTATTTATAGGGGAATAAGCCCTTGTAATTAGCAATTAAATTGCTTTAATGTCACCACTTTCTCCATGATCAACCTTTGAGATGTGAATGCATTTCTCCACCACTTTATTTTAGCTAAAAAGGTGGATGCATACTTTGACTTAGCGTTTTCCAATTTGCATGGCCAATTTCCATTTTCTTCTTTAATCGTCTATCATTCACGTACTTAGGCATGACCACGGTTCCGGTTCCGGTTCGGAACCGGCGGTTCCGGTTCCGTATTTGGTCGAACCGGAACCGGAACCTTATATTACGGTTCCGGTTCCGGTTCAGGAACCGGCGGTTCCGGTTGGAACCGCCGGTTCTAACCGGTAATTTTTTTTTTTTTTTTTTTTTTTTTTTTTTTGTAAGTTTTTAAGTATTGTTAGGCCTTGAGTTTGAGTACATTTTTTTTTTTTTTAAAGATGACAGTTGTAACTTGTAAGTTTAAGTGGAATAAAATGTTTAACTTTGCTATGTTTTAATACAAAGATCTTATGAGAATAGCGACCAGAGAGCATTGAAACTAATAAAGGCAATTATGAGGCCATTAATGATTAGGATAACAAAGGAAACAAAAGACAATAAATTTTTTATTGTCTTTTGTTTCCTTTGTTATCCTAATCATTAATGGCCTCAGAATTGCCTTTATTAGTTTCAATGCTCTCTGGTCACTACTCCCATAAGGTCTTTATATTAATTTATTCATAGCAAAACTAAGTAATTTATTTCACTTAAACTAAAAAAAATTTTTAATAATTTTGGGCTTGCACTTAATTTTACCAAGACTAAGTTGCCTACGTATCTTATTGAAACTTCAATAAGAATCAAAGCCCACGTAGTTCTCTTACCTTTTTTTTAAGTGTCTGTTTACTCCCCTTCGGTTGCAGTAGTGGTTGCATCATCGGAAAAGAAATCGTTAATGATGGTTGATCTTTCGCTTTCTTGTTGTCGAAGCTTTGCCAATCCCCAATCTGATGTGCAAACTTGAACTTCAATTGATTGGGGCGTCATCCTTGAACGAGTTTCATCCAACATGTTTCCACCTACACTAAATTCCTGTTCCACTGCCACAGTAGAAGCAGGAGTTCCAAAAATTTGTCTTGCGATAACAGATAAAATAGGAAAATTTCTTTCATGGTCTTTCCACCACTGCAAAATATTCAGATCATCATTATCATTATCAAAAAATACAAAATCAGCATTTAAATATATTTCTGCCTCAGATAATGCTGGAGATGATGTTGAACTTGTTGTCCCACTGGTCCGACGATTTTTACCCACTCTAGATAACAGGTTAAAGCCTCTACTTCGTTGAGTTGATTGCGAGCTTTGTGAACTACTTCGGGAAGATGTACTAATGTTCAACGAAGGACCATAAGCATGCAAATATTCTTCACACATACTATAAAACAAATTTGTTATTTCACTATGGACAATATTAAAATTAACATATTGTGGGCTTGTAGGATCATTTAATTCTAAACATTCATAATAATTTTGTAAAAATGTATTTAAACCTACTAATTTACAACGAGGATCAAAACACATTGCAATTAAATAAATTAGAGGAATATTTCTATAATATTCTAAAAATTTTGATTTAATGCATAAAATAGCACCATGCAATATAGGATCATCACGAAATTCAAAGAGCTTGCCAACAATATTTACAGCATAAACTAAAAATAAATGTGTAGTCGGATAATACACACCAGATAAAGCATTTGTAGCATCATTAAATTCTTTTAATAATTCACAAATTTTAGTGCATGCAGCCCAATGTTGTGGAAATAAATTAATAGCACTATTATTCGCAAAAAAAAGAACATAACAACTCTTTGTAAGGAATAGTACTACTGAGCAAAAGAAACGTAGAATTCCAACGATTTGGTACATCTCGAGGAAATCTTTTTGCATCTACTTTTTTTGATATACAAAATTTATTAAATTCTTTTTGTGCATTTGGATGTCTCCACAAATAAAGAATAGCATCTCTAATGGGTTTAATACTACTGTGAAGTGATTGTAAACCAGCTTGAACACATAAATTTAAAACATGACAAACACATCTTTGATGGAAAAATCTACCTCCAAAATATGGACCACATAACTCCATAAGTTCAGGGATTGCAGCAGTATTATTAGAAGCATTATCAAAACCAACTGCAAAAATTTTGTTAGTAATTCTGTATTCATCAAAAATACCTTGCAACTTACTATAGATATTGTGTGCAGTGTGTGATTCATCAAAACAACGAAAAGCAAGAATTCTTTTTTGTAGAACCCATTCATGATCTACCCAATGACATGTAACACCTAAATATGAATGTTCTCTCCAATGATCACTCCAAATATCAGCACAAATAGTCACCCGCCCAGAATGTGCTTCCAAAAGAGAAATCAAATTCTTTTTTTCAGTTTTATATAATTTATAAATATTACGAGCAACAGTTGTACGCGATAAATCACACATTTGGGGATTTAATGCACCCCGACAAAATTCTTTAAAACCCACTTTTTGACCAAAACTAAAAGGTAGACCATCTATTGCAACCATTTCAGCAAACTTTTTTCTACATTTATCATCTGTGTAACGAAATAAAGCATTAGATTTAGTTGTGTACCTGCCAATTTGTTGTTGTGTTTGGGTATTTACCTCTTTGTCCGGATGCTTTGTGCTTATATGCTTTTTGTATGTCCCGTAGCCACCGGATTTCGTCCAACTGTACTCCTTATCGCAATAATTACATTTGACTATGAATGTTCCATCAGGTTGTTTAACTTTCGTCATGTGTACTCTGAAAATATCGGATTTTAGCTTGGAAGGAATGGAAGGTTGAACTTCTTCACCTTCATTGTCCTGGCCCTGCGAAAAATCTTCAGTAGGATTGTTAGATTCAAAAGAAGAAAGAAAGGGATGAGAGCCAAAAGATGCACGTTGCGGGTCATTTATAGCTAGTTGAGGGTTTGGGTTTAAGTCTTGGTAGTACGATTGTTGTTGTAAAAATTGGTGGTATTGATATTCGCTTTGAAATCCCTGAAATGAATGCCGTGGAGGTTCAAGAGAAGGAGATTCTCTTGAAAATCCTTGAACAGAATGTCGTGGAGGTTCAAAAGAAGCAGTAGATTTGCCACGATTTTCACGACTCCCACTAGCTTGACCCTCATGAGAAAAAGATGCTCTGCTTGAACTATCCATAGTAGAAGTAGAAATTTAAAAAATGTAGAAATAAATAATAAGAGTTGAAACAAAGTATTGAAAATTGTAGAGAATGTAAATAATTATTCAAATTTCGTAGGATGACAAAATAAGAGAATGAGAATTCAGAGAAGCAAAGTATTGAGAGTTTGAGAGAGTGAGAGAGAGATACTGAAATTTTGGGTGAAGAAATATTTGTTGAACTCACGCATTTATAGAAGAAGAAGTCTAAAGAATGAATGAATGTCTGAAAAAACGACCGTTTCCCAACAATCATTTTCAAAATTTCCGAAATTTTTGACTTAAAGCCAAAAACTTCGGAACATGAATGCTTTTGCATGTTTTGTCAGGCAAAATAGCCGTTGAGTCTATAGTCTATAACTCTATACTTATATATAAATAATATATATATATATATATATATATATATATATATATATATATATATATATATATATATATATATATATATATATATTATTATATATAAAGCCAAAAGGCCAACTGGCCAGTTGGCCAGTTGGCCTTTTGGCTTTATTCCACTGTGGAGTCACGGGTAGATTCCCGTGACTCCACAGTCCACTCTGCCCCACTGCCATGGCAGTGGGGCAGAGTGGCAGACGCTGCAGGCTTAGCCTGCAGCAATTCAGCAAAGCTAGCATTTTTTTTTTTTTTTTTTTCGGTTTGGAACCGGAACCGTCCGGTTCCGAACCGGAACCGACGGTTCCGGTTCCAATATTATAGGAACCTTAACCGGAACCGTACGGACGGTTCCGGTTCGGTTCCGGTTAGCACAGTGACGGTTTCGGTTACGGTTCCGGTTTGAACCAGAACCGTGGTCACCCCTACACGTACTGCATTTCTCACATCTCATATAATAATAATCCATAGGATCTACTTGTATTTCTCATAACCCATATGAGACAAATTCACACAACATTAATTTTTTTCAACATTGAGCCAACATAATTATAAAATTCTCAAATACCATACTGTTGGGTTGGTTTTCCTAACACAATAATAAATTATTTTGCAGGGGTGCACAACTATATGTTGAAGGAAAGGGTCTTTATTTCATGGAGTGCTCTAATCTGCAGGAATGATTGTTAAGGTCAATCATATTGTTTATGGATTAGGTATGCTCTATAATTTTCTTTATTATGTTTGGTAGGTCTTGCTTTGTTTTGCACATCTAATTGATTTTTAACTTTGACTACGGTTATTCATATAACTAATAATTCATGCATAATAATTAATAAATCTTAGAGTAAAATATAATATATGGAATAAAAAAAACTGAATGAAACATTAAACAATAGAATAAATCATTGTTTATATCATTCAAATACAAACATCCTTCAGCATTTTTCAAAAACTTCTTCAACATAAATTCCTAAATACTTGACCAATATATGTATATATATATATATATATATATATATATATATATATATATATATATATATATATATATATGCGAGTTCAGGTGCGACAGTGTCTTACAGTGCGGCGATTTCTTACGGTGCGGCAACACCAATAGTTCAACAAATATGCACCATCAACGTTAGGAAAATACACCACACAAAACAGAGTAAACAGAGCCTGCATCACCAAACACACACCATTAGGTGTGAGTAAAAACACCATACACTGTTCGGAAATACACCATTGGGGGTGGTGAGTTATATGGTGTATTTTTTTGAGTCTGTTGTGTATTTTGTGATGTTTTATTGCATTTCATTGTGGTGTGTTTTTATTACACTGTTGGTGCATATTGTTAACACTATTGGTGTATTCTGGAATTCCGCCGCACCGCCGCACGGAAAGACCCCGCCGCATTTGAACTTTATTCTATATATATATATATATATATATATATATATATATATATAAACTCAACCAAAATAAATCCAAACAATTTTTTTTTTTGAAAACCAAATCCAAACATGATTCAACATAACTTAAAAACTACTTCGTCAAAACTCCAAAAATAGTCCACCAAATAACCCCAAACCTTCTGCAATTTCAAGGTTTCTCTAACTTTACAATGGATTTGACCTTCTTCCCCACATTTGATGAAAATGCATCATTCAAGCTACGCTTAACGCTATGGTTAGAAGATCCAGATTCAATTATATCAATTTCGACATCTTTTTTTTTTTTTGGTAGTTCTTTTACTGGTGTGGTAACCTCACCATCAGAAGATAATTCTTTATAAAAAACATGTATATAATTTTTTTGTCTAATATTTACAAAGTTACAAGAATAAATATAAAAATAGTTTATTAGATGACAATAATATATAAGAAGAGAAATTACATCTAGATTGTTATCTTGTCCAAGTTGGAATGTGGAAAAGATATATGAATCCTACAGAATAAAAGTACAAATATTATTCATTTTTTATTAGTTAAAAATAAATTGTAATTGAAATTCTTAGATATTTCCAACATGGCTTTCGAACACCATACTATCATGAACTCTTAAAATAAGTGTTAGTTCACGACAGAGTTTCATTACAGTCAATGATCCATAAAAATTCGATAGTTGCTCTGACTTTACTTGAACTTTAAACAGAATGTGTTGATCAACTATAGCATTCCTTTGGGGGGGGGGGGGGGGGGGGGGGAGGAATTCATTTCGTCCTAAACAATAAAGGGTAAAGGGTATTCAAGAAATTGAAGGTAATACTATCATTATTTCTTACCTCCATATAAAAATTTTTTAATTCAGATGCAGATTTCTCAAATAACTCAGTGCATTCACGATTCCATAATTGGAACGGCGCATTCCCGCTGGCATCAGTGACTATTACGGTAACTTTATATTTAAAGGTACCATTGGGCCAATACTTCTTGCATTTTAAGCAATGAAAACGATTCAATTCCCGTTCTATTTTTTTTTTTTTTTTGAGCACCAATTACAGAATAGATAACACCAATCTATAATAGTTTAAATGGCCACAATCTTGGCCAACACCCAAAAGTGTTATGAGATATAAACAACTTCTATATTTCATTAATAGAGAACATGTATATATACACAATTATATCACAGAAGTAGAAAATAGCTAGGCATAGAGTGATTATAGGAACCACCACACAAAACTAGGAAACAATATTATACTAAGTTCATAAATATAATATTATTCTATAATATGCCCCTCAAGATGAAGTTCTGGAGGAGATGCCAATCTTGACCTTTAAGTCCAAAAAATGATTGCGTGGCATTGGTTGGGTTAGAGCATCAGCAAGTTGATCTGCAGAAGAAACATGAGTAACACGAAGAACACCTGATTGCACTTAGTCCCGAATAAAATGATAATCAATTACCACATGTTTCATTCAAGAATGAAAGATTGGATTAGAGCAAAGATATGTAGCACCAACATTGTCACAATAGATTATAGGTAGAGTAAGCAGAGAGACACTAAGTTCTGTAAGAAGAGAGCAAACCCATTAACCTCTGAAGCAGCAGCAACAACTGACCAATATTCTACTTCTATAGATGAGCGAGCAACTGTCCGTTGCTTCTTGGACGACTAAGAGACAGGATGACGACCAAGGTAAACAATATAAGCACTCGTTGAGGTGTAGTCATCCTTGTTACTAGCCTAATATGCATCAGAGTATGCATGTAAAGAAACATGATTGTCCTTATAAAGAAATATCTCATGGTTTAAGGTACCACATAGGTATCGAAGTAATCATTTTACAGCAGCTCAATGGTCAGTAATTGGCCGATGCATAAACTGTGAAAACTCGTTAACAGCATAAGCAATACCTGGCTGAGTGAGACACAAATATTGGAGACCACCTATGATAGTCCTGTATGTAGTGGCATAAGTTAGAGCAATACCTGAAGCAAGAGTTAAGTTACCATTCGTATCAACTATTGTGGATACTGGCTTGGCTATAGACATTTTTGCTCGAGCAAGCATGTCAGAAACATAGCATTTTTGAGCAAGAAAAATGTCAGATGGGTAGTAGCAACCTCAACCCCAAGGAAGTAAGACAAAGTACAGAGATCTTTGAGTGAAAACTTGTATGCCAAAATATCAATGAATTGTTGAACAACCATGGAATTGGTTCCTGTGATAATAATATCGTCCACATAAACAAGGATATATATGACAAGGTCACCCGAGTGAAAAGTAAACAGAGAAGTGTTGGCATGTGAATTTATGAATCTTGATTTAACAAGAAACGTGCGAAGTTCAAGATACCAAGCTTGGGGAGCTTGCTTGAGCCCATATATAACCTTTCTGAGTTTGCAAACGTAGGTTGGATTATCTGTATCAACAAATCCATGAGGTTGGGCCATGTAAACATCTTCATGAAGGTGAACTTGAAGGAAGGCATTATTAATATCCAACTGTCGCAACTTCCAACCTTTACTGACTGCTAGGCTTAAAACAAGCCTAATTGTTGTAGGCTTAACAACTGGACTAAAGGTATCATGATAATGCACACTCGGTCGTTGATGAAACCCTTTAACAACTAAATTGGCTTTATATTTTTCAATTGAGGCATCTAGGTGGCGTTTAATGCGGAAAATTCACTTGCAACCAACAAGATTTTGCAAAGGATTATATGGTAATTAAGTAATTAATCCTAATCTAATTGGTAATTTATTCTTTAAATTCCTGAAAATTCAATAGTCGGGGACTAGTAATTGACTAGTCAACCCAAGTCAAGGTGTTGTACCTAAAGCTTTGAGAATAGTTCCCCTTGTTCCCTTACACTTCTTCATCTTAGTAAGGGTAATGAAGACATTTCACCTCATGATTGTATTCCAAGCTAACCTAGAAGACACCTTTCATTCTTTCCCTTACACTTTCAAAACATAAGTTCTTCCTTCTCTCTAAAAGTTTAGCTAGCTTTCTCTCCAAGCTAAGTTTGAGCTTTCCAAGATCTTCAAAGTTTGTCTCCAAGATTCCACCTTTCCTTCTCTTGAGCATCTAGGAGGGTAAGTGTAACACCCCGAAATTTTAAAACTTTTAAGACTTACAGAATAAAGGTAAATTCTCATTAAATCCCAAAAATGTAACGTAAGAGTATGGGGTGCTATGCCACACCTGAGCTAGAGAACTCAGGTGCACAGGCTAACTAACTGAAATCCTCAATAATGTCAATACATAAGCATGGCACGTAGGCCAAAAGGGAAACTATCTACTCTACGCTTCAAATCTCTAGCGCGCTCCAGTGTCTACTCATCTGTGCCTGAAAGCCAAATATATCTGTTCAGCAAGAGATGCTGGTAACCCACTCCAACGCATTGAAATACATTATAGATAGATATATATAGATATAGGAAAAGTCATTTCGAAGCAGGAAGATAAATACTTAAGAGACATTAACTTTAAAAGCTGGGAATAGACTCAGCAGATAGGGACGAGCACATCAAACAATAATAAACAGTTAAGTAGAGATAACATCATGAGGAATACGCATCTAAGGTCACAGATCACTTTCCAATTCCAAACACATCATCATCCAATCACCATTTATATCACATAATCATTGATGGCGCCACGGGACCAATCGCATGCCCTGAACATGAGGGTTAATACTTATAGAATTAACACGGCCCCGCAGCACCCTACCTCAGTACCATGGTATGAGGGGAGTTGATCGCAACCAACCCTTTGAGAACTGCTGACGAACTTAACGTCGGACCACGATCCAACACACCGCTGACGCACACAATCGGTTGACCGCGATCCCCTTTACAAGGGGGGACTTACGACCCTACACACCGTCGATGCGCACAGTCGGTGGACCATAGCGGATCAAGCCCGGTTTACCGCTGAGCTATACTCAGTCGGTGGGCGAAGATCCTCGGAGACTATGGCCCTACACACCGCTGTCCCATCATTCGGTGGATCGTAGCCAGCCGTAGCCCTACACACCGCCTGATTACTCAGGTCGGTGGACTACAGCCTTCCTCGGCTTATTGGCCCTACACACCGTCCTGGCGCGTTCAGGTCTGGTGGGTCATAGCACCGAGGCCCATAATTGGACCTGTAGTCCAAGAAGTGAATCAATTTGGCCTTAGCCACTTCTAAGACTTAGCTCAGGAACAATCCATTTGGCCTTCAGCCACTTCCGAACCTTTAGTCCGGGAACAATCCATTCGGTCTTCAACCGACTTCCGAACCTTAGTCCGGGAACAATCCATTCGGTCTTCAACCGACTTCCGAACCTTAGTCCGGGAACCACCCAATTGGCCTATAACCAAAATGGGGGATCATGCTACACATAACACATAGGAGCACGTAATAGCATATCGGGAGGAGAAAGACATATAAATAAACTTACGTGTGATCATTCACATACTACGAATAGTCCTAAGGGTTCATACAACTTCCACCTTGGTCAACGGGTTACCAATTCAACTAGCATGCAATCCCTAAGACTCATCTAGCCTACGAGTGGAACCCGAAACATCAAACTAGACTCAAGCACGACAAACGGGGTCCGTTGGGACACCACGGGGAATGGGGAACATCAAACGGGGAAGCCGGGACCCGGGGTGGGGTACGGACCAGCGGGTAGCTGGTGGGTGGGGGTCACCCGCCGGTTGCCCGCCGGAGGGCACTGTTCCGGGCAGCGGGTTGCCGGCGGGCAGTCGGCTGCCCGCTGCCGGGCAGTGCCCCTTTGGGCAGCGGGTAGGTGGTGGGTTCCCCCACCCCCACCTACCCCCCACTGACCCTTTACTCATATACTCGTCCCGGGAACCTTCGTGGAACCCGAAACCATGCTTAGACACTTTTAAACGCAAATAACGACATCACGTAAACAATTAACGGATCGAAAGCAAAAATCATGTAGGACTTATCCTATTACGACTTCTAAATATAAACAACACCCGAACATGCGAATTCCCACCCAAATATAAATCAAGAACATCACAATACAAATTCTCAATCCAACCTAGGGCTCTAATCCCACCCAAATTATCAAGAATATATTTTATCATCAAGAAATATCAAGATTCGTCAAGAATCATCATATCATAATCAAGAACTTCTTTTTAACATCAAGATCATCAAGATTATCAAGAAAGCATATAAATCATCCTATCAATCATCAAGAACATAACACAATTATCATAGAAGAATTCAATCAAGACACAAGAGTATAGAGGGAGGCCAAGGAAGGAGATTATAGCGAAGAAAATAGGTTTTGTTGAGACATGAGTTACCTCTTAGCCTTAATTAATTTCCTTGGCTATGAAGGGTCTTTCTTTAAGCTTTCTTCTTTCTTGATTTCTCCTAAGGGAATTCTTGGAACTTCTTGTGTGGTGAGAGATTATTGTGGTGTAAGATCTAGGTGCCTCCTATGACCCTATATATATATATATATATATATATATATATATATATATATATATATATATATATATATATATATATATATATATATATATATATATATTCCCAAGAGTCCTAATTGGGGTCTAAGTACTATGGGCTTGCTAATTCTATTCCTTATAGGACTAAGGGGTTGGTTATAGGGATGTGGGCCCATGGACTATGGTGGACCTTTCTTAGTTGATTAATGGGTTTTTAATTCTCTTTTTAGGGTAAGTGATTAAACATTTAGTTAGGGTTAGGGGTCGTAACACGGGGTGTTACAGTAAGATCTTTGTTCCTTTTGTGTTTTTAATGCTTTCTAAGGTATCTTTTTCTAAAGATGAGATCTTTATGGTCTTTTGGTGTGTTCTTGAAGTGGGTGTTGAAGGTGAACCTTGTTAGGAGCTTTGTGGAGTGTTTTAAGTGAAGGTTTAGTCTTCAAGAGGTAACCCATGCTTTACAAAATCTATTTTACTTACCTATATGATGATTTCTTGGATTCTACATGTGATTTTGCTATGAAATGTGAGTGTTGATGTATTGTCTTGTGAAAATGCATATCTAGACCTTGTTATTAGGGTTCTTGTATGTCATTGCTTGGTTATTCCTTTGATTCAAGTCATATTGTTGTATTCTGTGAGATTTTGGGTGTTTTGAACTTGAATTTGAGCTTGGAGTTGAAAATCCCCAAAGGGATTATTTTGGTACAGGGTATGTACCCGCGGGCGGAACGGCGGGTAGGGGTCCACCCGCCGCCCCTCCCGCGGGGTACACGGCTTGTGGGATGTGGTTCCCGCGGGCGGAACCACGGGTGGGGGTCCACCCGTGGCTCCACCCACGGGGTACAATGTGGGTTTGTGTGGGGATTGATTCCCCGTGATTCTTTTGACTCGGTAATTGATGTTTTGACTTCCCGATGTTCTTTTGTTGGGCTATTTGAGTGTCTTCTTGATGCTTCGTATGTCTAGAACTATATGGTAGGATTCCATGTAGGTTTTTGGTGTCTTGAATCGTGCTAAGTGTTCAACATTTTGATTCGTTGAACCATGATGAGTCTTGTATGTTCTTCGGAACTATGTTTGGTTTACCCGTTTGATAAGCATGCTAGTTTGATGTTGAAATGCTAGCGTGTGTGGTTTGTTCTTTCCTATTGTGGATGATAACTTGTGTTTATCATCGTTGTTGTCGGATTGTGATCCTTCCTTGATTGAGTATGGTTTCATATCTTCGTTGTGATCAGTTGATTGATTCCTATGATGAATGTGTGTGTTGGCTGTACCTGGATTGCACGATTAATGGTATGGGACATTAATAACCAAGGTACAGATGTGGTCCTCGTGGTGGCCATGCATGAGTTTGGTGGTTTGTTATCGTGAGTATAGCTCACATGGTTTGGCGGTTTTGTGATGTGACCTTACAATGTACCCTCATGTACTGTGCGTTCGGTGGTTTTGTTTGGCGGTTGTTGGAGGGGGAACGACGGTTGTCGGAGGCAAAAGGTTGGACTTGGAAGTATAGGGTGGCACTCGGAGGTAAAGGTTGGAACCGTAATAAGGCCGAGGGTAGGCATAAGGTTGGAACAGGGCATAAGGTTGGAACTTGGAACTTGTGACATAAAGTGTCATTGTGGCATGAAGTGCCAGTGTGTGGATGTTTATCCTTATCTGTTGAGTTATTCCGTTGTTGCTCGTGTCTTGATGTGTTTTTGGGATGTGTTTCCCCTTATCCTTGTTGTGATAGATATAGAGTCTTTGTGGTTGACTTCTATCTTTGGCTTTGAACCGATATATACAGTATTCCGTTTCAAAATGATTTTGTATATACTATCTATGTATTATACTTAACATGTATTGGTGGGTTACCAGAATTATTCGCTGACCGGGCGTCGTCCCATTTATTTGTGTGCTTTTCAGGTCCCGAGTAGTGGCGAGCGCGATCTAGTGATGGATAGAGTAGTTCCCTCAGACTTTGTTAGCTTTGTTATGGGCATGTATGCATTTTATGACGAACATTAGATAGTTGTTATTTTGACCTTGTCCCTTGTTAGACTGATGATGTTGATGTTGTTCTCGCCTGTGCGTTCACCTTAGTGTGGACGTGGCATAACACTCTTCGTTTTCCAGTTTTGAATAGTTAGACTTCCGTTGTGATTTGCTTATATTGTGGTTAGATTATCTGCATATTTAAGTTTAAATTGGCATGGAAATCGGGGGTGTTACACTGGTGATGTGGTCAGACTATTTTGTGAGATATGAAGGTGTTCGGGTGATGTAGTTGATGTATCTGAAAAAGTGGGAGGATTTTCAAGTAATGTGAAGGGATTACCCGGTGAGTCATTTTGTGAGGTAGTTGGGTTATTTTCCATATGATGAATTGTGTAAACAATTAGTGACGGATGTTGACACGAGGAAACCCTTTGAGGAGATGTATTGAGTGAGCCACTAGAAATGGGTAGCACTTGAACCGGAAGAAATCATTTGGAGATGGCTTCTAGGCTAGGTTGATGGAGATGACTTTGTTGATTTTTTTTTTTTAAGGGAAAAATGCTTTCCACAAACTTAACATGATGAGAAATAAAAGTTTTAGATGTAGACATATCAAAACAAATATATGCACTTTTGTTGAAGAATATCCCCAAAAACACATGAAAATAGATTGCATGTCGAGTTTATGTTGTGAGTAAGGATGTATGTGCGGATAACATAAACATCCAAACACCTTAAGTTTGGAGTAATTGGGTGATGATTAGAAGAGTTTTTGAAATGAAGATGAAAGATGTAATGTGAGTGTAGGCATACGGTTAATGAGATACACTGATGTGGCAAATGCATAAGTCCAATAGGATAAACACATTGATGCATGTGTGAGAAGGGACAAACCAGTTTCAACAATATGGCGATGTCGCCGTTCAGAGAAACCATTTTTGTTCTGGTGTGTGAGGCGACCATTTGTTGAAAGAAAATTGTCAAGTGAACGGTATTCACCACCATTATCAAAATATAAAGTAACAATTTTGTGTTTAAATCAGTTTTCAACTAGTGCTTTGAAAAACGCAAAGACATCATGCACATGGGATTTTTTTTATGTGGATAAAACCAAATGTACCGTGTATAATGGTCAACAAAAATAACATAATATTTGTTTAACCATCGATAGAATAAACAGGAAAAGTCCAAACATCAAAAAATATTATTTCTAAAGGGTTGGATGATTGTAAGGTAGAAGCTAAGAAAGGGAGTTTATGACTTTTATTTTTGGAGCATGCATTACAATGTACATGAGACAATAATGAACTAGACAATGGTAAGGAAAAATTAGAAATAATATTTCTCATGATAGGTAAGGATGGATGGCCTAATCTAGAGTGTCACTCAGATGAAGTAGTTTTAGCAATTGAAAAAGCAAGTAAAGGTAAAGATGAACTAGAGAATGGTGAAGTTGGCCACTCATATACACCATCATTAGGCTTACCCGTCAATAGAGTTGCTCCCGTGTTTAGATCCTTCACATAAAAAGTAGAGGGAGAAAATTCAACAGAAGCATCATTATTGGTACATAATTGATAAATTGAAATCATTTTTTTTTTCATGGAGGGAACACAAAGGATATTTTGTAAAGAAAATAAACAATAAGGAGTGGATATTGAAGTGGAACCAGTATGCGTTATAGAGAGGGATGATCCATCTCCTATCATGATATCATCAGATCCTAGATACGGGCTATGTAGTGAGAGATTACTCAAATTAGACGTAACATGGTGAGATGTTTTACTTTCCATAAGCCACGTAGGATTTGTGTCATGGATAAGTGTTGCATAATTTGCTCATGGTTGCCAAGGTGTTGAAGACTGATATCCCTGGGTCCCTTGAGGACGAGGAAATTGAGAATGCTGATTAGTGACAAGTCGATACATTAGACATCGCTTAGTAGTGTGCCAGTGTGTCCTTGAGTGCCACATGCTTGGCAACGACCCAAATAAGGTTTGGGTTGACGCTGGTTATGAGGAGAAAAGGTAGTGGCAGAATTTTGTTGGGAGGAATTGTTGCTGGACGGACGCCGATTTGAACGGCTGGAATTATTGGTGTTCCGGTAGGCGGTTGGATTCATTGTTGCTGGAAGTATCTGCAAACTAGATTCAACAATTTGAAGAAACACTTCTTTTTTTAAGAGTTTTTCCTAAAGCTTAGCAAAGGAAATTGTAATATCACAGGCATTAATGACATCAACTACAGATTTGTACTCAGTACCAAGTTTATCAAGAACATGATCAATGAAATCTTCATCATCAATGGGTTTACCTAGCAAAGCAAGTTCATTACTTTGGGTTTTAATAGCCTGCATGTATGCACTAATAGATTTCGTGCCCTTCGTTAGCCATTTCAATTGCTCCTTTAATTGTCTTATGTGACCATTGCATGAGAGGGCTTTGCAAAGGTACTAGCAAGAAGTTGCAATGCTGTGAGAGAGGTGGTGGCATGAGCAATAAGTGGTTGTAAAGAAGTGGATATATCACCAATAAGAGCACTAAAAATGAGACGATCTTGACATTTCCATTTTGTATAATAAGGATTTGGTGATGTAACACCGTTAGTGGTAATGGTGGCTGCTGGGGAAATATGAGTGTCATCAAGGTGGTGATGAAGATCATATCCTTCAAGAAAGGGATGCGATCTGAAGACTCCAAGTGAGGTAGTTTGTGTCTGTTAATTGGTTATATTTGAGAATTGAGAAATTAATTATAGGAAGGGGATTTTGAGGATCTTGTGAGGTGGAAGTTATAATAGGAGGATCATCTGTAGTTGAAGGGGAAGAAGTGTTTTCCAAAGCCATGAAAAAGAGGAAAAAAATATATTATCCAATAGGATCAAGCTCTTGATACCATGTTATGAGATATAAACAGCTTATATATTTCATTAATAGAAAACATGTATATATACACAATTATATCACAAAAGTAGGAAATAGCTAGGCATAGAGTGATTATAGGAACCACTACACAAAACTAGGAACTAGGAAACAATATTAGACTAAGTTTAGAAATATAATTTTATTCTATAATGAAAAGTTACTGACCTATATGTTTACAATTTCAAATAATCAAATAGCTACATTAATGTGAGAAGGAATACCGGTGATTAAAAATTACATGTTTGTTGACAATTCTATTAATCTAGTATTACACACCTCATGAGCATCATACAATTGATTAATGTTGCAGATATTAAGTGTCTCACTATTGATCTCATATGCTATTATTGATGATGATATTGTTGATGTACTAAGTGAAACCTTTGGTGTAGGATTCACATCCAACCTTATAATAAAATTTAAGATTTTAAAAATTACTTAAAAAACTATTAATATTATTAAATATTCAAATTTAGTAATATTTAATGTTTGAAATTCAAAAAATACGTACAATAATTTGAAATCACGAATTTGTTGACAGTTATTATCCATCACAAACTTAGTAGCACCAAATGTATTAGTGACTGAAACCTCACCTAATCATTAAGATAACAAATGTTAACTTCATACGATGTTGTTTTAATTCTTAAATAAAAAATCATGTGATATTTACAAAGCATCACAAGTCAAGATGAAATTAGATATTTACCGTTATACATCTTTGGACGGCACATATGAATTATCAGCACAACAGATTCAGGGTCTAGGGGTTCACAAGTGGGAGCAATAAATCAACACATTGGTCCCAAAAAGTGCACCTTAAAGATTTATTTCTATATAGAATACAATAAAACGTAGTTGTTTTGAAAGTAATAAGATAGAAAAGTAATAGAACTATAATATGAAAAAGTAGTATTTAAACATGACTTATTCGCGATCTTGAATAACAATCTCCATGAATCTTTTTTCTCGGCCATTAACTAATAATGTAGTGTAGGATGATTGCATAGACACAATAAAGCCAATCAAATCTATTTTAACAAATACATTATTGTAAATGAGAAAATGTGACAACATATATCTAAAAGATGAAGTTACCATATACTAACACCTATTTACCATATGAACCGAATTACATATATATATATATATATATATATATATATATATATATATATATATATATATATATATATATATATATATATATATATATATTGTGTGTGTGTGTGTGTGTGTGTGTGTGTGATTCGGTTCATATGAGAATCACTCTCCAGATGAGAAGTTGTACTGTGCTCTAATCTGGGCGCTTCGATAGGGGGAGTTTGGTAGTTTTTCACATTGTTACTTTCTAGACAATTTTGCTTATAAAATATTCTTTGTGATTTTAGGTTATTATAACCATTATTTTAGGGATTTTCTTCGATCCATCCCTTCATTCTTATTTGGATTTTTTTCCTAGTGCTAGTGGTGACTACTCATCATGGCTTCATGTTTATTCTCTTTGTTTTTATTTTATTTTATTTTATTTTATCTTTTTTTTTTTTGCGATTCGTTGGAGTATGCTTTTGATTAGTTTTGTTGATGAATTTGCGATTTTAGGAGGGGATGCATTGTAGGCCATATAGTTGTGCATTGAGGTGTTAGGTGTGGTGCAACATAGGACTGTGGCTTGTGCATTGGTTGGAGGGTGTCACTGAGGGATATTTGTCTGGGGTGGTGCATCATAAAATGTGGGAATGTGTATTGGTGTGCTTAGTGTAGTGCATCATAGGACTTTGGGATGTGCATCAACTGTCCACTACGTTGTCAATTTGGTGGGCTTTAGGGGTTAGTGTTTAGCGTTTAGGGTTTAGGGGTTTAAGGTGAGAACTTACAAAATTATGTACACCTTGTCCCATAGTAAAAGTTGTGCATTGTTAGTAGTTAAAGTGTGCATTTCTATGGAACTAGTGATGCATTACTTAGTTGTGAGGTGGTGTGGGAGTGGTTGTGTGTCATGGTGGTGGCTGCAACTTATAGATGTAGTATTTGTGTATCGGTGTTACAATGTCAGTACATCGTTATTGTAGTTGTGGTGCATTATTCAGTCGTTAGGGTTTGTTTATCGTGGAATTTTGTTTTTTGAATTCTTGGCATGTGCGTTAATATTAATGATTAAAAATAGTTATTTGTTTGCATCCATATTATAAGAGAAGAAACAGGTCTGGAAAGCATATTGTGGAAGGAATGTTTGCTTATTTTGTAGGAAGACTAATTTTAGCATATGCATGTATAGGTCACAGCCGTGCATGTCTTGATGTTAATTTTTTTTTTTTTTGTTCATTTCGCCCCTGTTTTTAGTTGGTAATTCCTTTTGTATTCTTATTTTGTTTTTATGTATTTGTATATTGTTGGGCGTCGGCCGAGTTAATCCCCTGTTCGATTCGAGATGTGGCGCTGTGGCTTACCATGCTGTGATGTGGTTAAATGGTTAATAGCCATCTACTTATCACCAATTGGTTTTAAGTAAGATATGACAAACAAATAGCCAAAAAAACTCCATGGTTAAGCGTGCTTGACTTACAATAGTCACATGATATGTGACCTACTAGGAAGTAAGCATAGTGTAACGCTGAGATTTATCAATTGCTATCATAGTCAATGTCACGAGTTTGAATTGATGGCGATATGAATTGAAAGCAGAGTCTAGTCCCAGGAGGGGGATTAGTGGGGGATTGGGTGTGGAAGCTAAGGACCGAGTCAGGCATGCTGCTGGACTTTGTGATCAAAGCTTGCGATGGGTAATGGGAGAGGGATTGTTGGGCGTCGACTGGGTTGACCGAGTTCAACCCTTGCTCGATTCGAGACCTGGCGTTGTAGCTTACCATGGATAGATGTGGTTAAATGGTTATTGTCCACATATGGCAACCAAATAGCCAAAGAACTCCGTGTCCAACTGCCACATGATGAATGACCTACTGGGAAGTAAGCATAGTGCATCGCTGATATCCGTCATATATTTTGTTAAATACTTAAACATAAATTATATATTATTAAAAATAAATCATATCATTTAAAAGATCTCATGAACACGATTAAAAGAAGACTAATATTGAATATAAGATTATTTAAAAATTAAACTAGATATAACATAATTTTAACAAAATTAAAATGAGTACATCAAAAGTTCAAAACTACTCCGTATTATTTTCATTACAATTATATTGTATATTAAAATAATTAAGGTATTAATATAAAGTTTTAATTTATGAGAATACAAATTATTTTAGTGAATGAATAAAATTTTGTGTAAATGGGATGTAGATGAAAAAAATTTGATGTAATAATATACTAGGAATATACTTTTTTGGTGTAGAATTGAGTGTTTTAGGTCGGAGATGGCCTAAATAGCAAAAAGACATAAATTTACTATTCCACCCTCAATTAGTAAACATCTTCCGTCTAAGTTTCTGGGTAGAAACGTCCTAAAATTTTGAGTATAAATTATCACATCACATGAGAAAGGAAAAAACTCAGCCTTACAGCGAGCTCGAGCGGTCGAGCCCGTCGTCACCGGAAACAAAGCCAAGCGCCACCGCCTACCGGAATTTCCACCGCATAAACCGATAACCCGTCGAATGAAAAGCAAAAAGGAGAAGTTGGCAGCTTAATTCTCCGTTTCTGTTATGGCCGCAGCATCGTCGCCTGCCTTAAGCAACCCCAACGCGGATTCCCCCGCCGCCGTCTCCACCCCTCCTCCGACCACCAACGCCTCGAAGAATCTACGAGGGCTTAACAAACCTAAGTGCATCAAGTGTGGCAACGTCGCTCGATCTAGGTAAAATCTCGAATTATATTCGGTTGTTATAGTTGTACTGCAATTTGTAAAAAAGTTCTTCGGTGTTAATTGCTTTGTAATTTTTAAATTTAAATTTAAATTTAAATTTTTTACTTTTTGTGTGTGTGTGTGTGTGTGTGTGTGTGTGTGTGTGTCGATACAGGAGCTTAGAACCCTAGGGTTGAGCTTTTTTATACTCCGTATCTATTTATCTCTCTGTTTGTTTTTGAGTGTGTGTTTGAGTGCCAGTGTATTTGCAAAGTGTATCCTGGGACACATACACGAGTAACAGTGACAATGTGATTGCGATTTTCCTAATGCAAGTGTTAATTTTTGTTTTGAACCTTACTGTTATATGCTCTGCTGTGTTCTTGATCACAAAATGGAAAAAAGAAAAATGGATAAAGATTATATCTTTTATTAAGGAATTTCAGAGAATCTTCATTAGAATTTCCAAGTTTGCCATATCTCTTTATTTGCTACAGTGAGTTGTCACTGGGATTCAGCATTTTCAAATAGGATATTCAAATAGACTCGGATGACAAAAAGATTTGGTACAAAGAATGATAATTTGGGTCACTAAATTCAACATTAAGAATTGCTGAGTTGGATAGCTTTGAATCTTCAGACCTATCTCGATTTTTTGGTTCATAAATAACTGTTTGGTTTACATGTAGGGTTATAAATGTGGTTTTGGATTTGGGTGTCTCTTGGCAAACTCTATATGAAAAAAAAAACATTATTTCTATCTTAAAAATTTTGTCAATTTGGAGGTCTCCTTAATGCATAAAAATAAAAGGTAGATGCTTAACATTGGATTACCAGTGAATATCTTTTAATTCAGTGAAAATGTCTCTTGCTTGCTTCAAGATTTCAAAAAGACCAATGATTCATGCAATTCAATTCTAAAAATTGTTATCTTCGACGAGGCAGCAGTAGTTAAGATTCATGTGGTTGGCCAAGTTTGCTGTCCTTATTCACACCCTTTGACTACAGTAAGAGAAGGTGTTTCGGGGTGGGTGGGGGGGGGGGGGGGGGTTTGATCCTATACTTATGCTCCTTGGTTTGATAAAACTCCCTACAATCTTGAAGTTCTAGTATAGCTCTTTGTTTTTTTACCAGTTTCTCCCTTTTTTCACATAGACAGTGCTCAAAAGCTCTAATGTGAAAGCTTAGACATTTAGTTTGTGACACATGAAGATGAAATATTATTGGTCAATTAGAGGATTAATACAAGTAATCTCATGAAAGGCATTTCCCTATAAGAATAATGGCTCTTGAGAAATGGTGGAGATTTCTTTGGATATGTCTAAAGGTCACTTTGAATCCTCGATGAAAGAGAATTGTGAACATGGGATATAAGGGGGTTAAGGAGGGTACATGACTAATATTTCTTCTGTTTGGGGTTTAGTATGTGATTAACAATCCATATTTAGTTTGAGAGACTAGGGACTAATGAGCTTAGGTTTCCTACCTTTGGGCTTGGTATGTAGTTGGGCCAGGAGTGTTAATGGGCTTGAGTGGTGGAGGGGTAGTTAGGCCTAATGACAAGGAAGTCTACCCAACGTAGTGGCGAAGGAGGTGGTGGAGGTTGTTTGAGAGCGAGAAAGATTAGGCCAAGCAAAGATAGAGTTGGGATATATCCTAGTCCTTGTTTATGTGCGAGTCCATCATCTATATTATAGGAACCCAGTCATTATGTAATTATGAGAGGTAGTAGGCGATGATCCCTCCGATAAATAGGGGCCTTATCTCTATAGTGTACACACAATATTCCTTGAGCAATAATACTCTCTCATTTTATGCATTGTTGCTATTTCATCCTTATACTTTGAGCTAGTTTTTGGACTTGCCTATAAGTGGGAAATCTAGTTCCATTAGGGACAAGATTAATTAAACTTGAAGAATTTACTAGTATCATAGTCTCACAAGGAAATGGGCAGCTTGGGGTGTTGTCTTGTTGGATGGGAACAGGTTTTAAGGGGTTGGGTAGGTAGGCAAAAGATTCAATTTCTCCCAATCTAGTGGCTTGCAGCCCCCTTAGCCATGCATAAGGTCAATTTTTACAATTCTAAACTAACAATCTTTAGACCAACTGACCAAATTGTCAAGATCAAGTGCTTACCACTATGCCAGAAGTTATAGTTAGTTGCGAATATGTAATTATATTTCCTTATATTTGCTTAACAATTAGCGTCATATTTCGAATTCACACCAAGTGACAGGATTCTATATTTGGTCTTCTAGGCCTTCGCCCAACAATCCTTCCTAGAATTTGCTAGTCATCAACTACACGTCTACACTACTAAGCCAAAAGCTATAACTAGTAGCAAATGCACAATTATATTTCTTTATTCTTGTATAGTAGCCAATGCCATGTTTCGAATCCACATTGTGTATCAAGGTGTTAGACTTGGCCCTCCAAGCCTTAGCCCAACACAAACCTTGGTTATGTGGAGCTTTACATATACCCCTACCCTTACCCCATGTACCAAACAATCCTAAAAATGCTTCTTATTCAGAATGATGAGCTTAAGATCAATATGAAATTCTTAAAAGAGAATCGTTACAAATTAAAAGAAACTAGGGAGTTGTTGGTTCACTACTTAAGGATGTCAATCGGAATCAAAGATTTTCTATTTTCTGTGTTAGAGAATGAGAATGAAATACCTAAGGAATGAAAGTTTTGATTAATGAGCTTCTTCTTGGTTTCATTTCCTTTTTACCCCATTTTCGTCTTCGCCATTTCTTCTCCTCTTCGTACCTCCTTCATGTTGTTTCTTGTCAAACAGAAAAGATTGAAACTGCATATTAGTATACTACCTCATTGGAGGAGAAAGTCGTCACTGTAGAGAAGTTGTTGCCATTTACTGCCGTCATTTCACCGTCACCACCTTGGCACCGGTGCAGAAGTCACTATGTACTTGAACTACACTGCTACCTTTGTTCACGAACTTTTTGCAGAAAAGAATAAGATAGAGTAGTGCTCTGTAATAGAATGGGGATCTAGGGAATAGAGATTTTGACCATTTGCCCGTCACATTTACGCTATGTTTTTTGTGTTTTGTTTTGTTTTTTTTTTTTTTTTTTTAAAACCTTTATTATATTTGCATTTATTTTCCTCAACATAAATACCAAAAGTACATGCTGATATCAAGTGAATTCGTTTATTAACATTTGAGTATTTGTTTACAGTAGTACTTTTTTTTTTTTTTTTTTTTTTTTTTAAATCTAACTTTCAAGATTCGATTTCAATTACATGGATATTTAATCCAAACAATAATTTCAATAGTAATTCCGATTCTAGGTTAGTCAAACATACACAATACTTTTCTTAAAACCCATTCCAATTATTAAGTATTTGATTCCAGTTCTAATTTCGATCCCTATGTTCGAAACAAACGCCCCCTAGAGTTTCCTTTTCAGCTGTTCACATTGGATCCCTAGAGTTTCCTTTTAAAGTGTTCACATTGGATGACGCACCCAATGGCTGTGCATGTGTGCGCATGTGCATATAGTTTCGCAATTATCTCTTGTTTCACCGATTTAGCAGTTCATTAAGTGGTTTCGGTTCATATTGTTTTTAGATTAGATGACAAAGATTAATATTATTTTGTTAAGTATTTTAAGGTTCATAGTTATCTTTAGTTGTCATAAATTTGCCGAGCACTTTTTCCTTACATAGCACCCATCTACGGCATGGAAGAAATGGAGAATATAGTTACTAACGAAGAAAGGTGATGCGTTTTTTCAATGTTTTTATGTATGTGTTGAAATACCTATGGTTGACCTAGGATCTTCATCCTTGATGATGTCTTCCTTTTACCCTTCCTTTTCATTCATAGCAATCTAGCAGATTACTGGCTCCCTCTTCTGGTGCTGTTGTTTCTGTTATAAAAATTTTGTTAATTTTATCTTTTAATCAGAACATTATTGTGGTAACGGGGGTGCAGATCTATAGACTTCCTATTTGAGATTCATAATTAATGGAGAAATTTTTTTTTCCTCTTTGTTTCAGAAATAGTTTTAAGCTGAGGTGGTGGTTATTAATCTGAAAGACACAGCGTTAGTTGTATTGTTCAGCAGCTAAATAGTACAATCAATAAGAGTTATGAATTTGTAATCTTCTCATTTACTGTTTTCTTGAAGCAGAAACAGTGAATAAATTTTGTCAGAAGAGTCTGATTATATGTATGAAAAATGACATTTTTTTAGCTTGCAACTGTGCGAGTCTTATTGAATCAACTTGTCACTTTTATGAGTTCTCCATGACCATTGAAAGGTAACTATGATTTTCCTTCCATCTTTTTGATTGACCAAATTTAAATGTGCAGGTGCCCATACCAGTCATGCAAAAGCTGCTGTGCAAAAGCTCAGAATCCCTGTCACATACATGGTTCGCAATACTTTACTGTCCTTAACTTTGGTTAATAATATTTTGTTGTGGTACCATTTGAAAATTTCTCACTTTAAGTGTGCACAATATGGTTGTCATTAGTAATGTAAATCTTCACACTGGAATATTTATGAATCAGAAACTCTCAACTTTGTTCGTAGAGTTATAGGATAGTAATACTACAGAGTATGCATACAGAACCTCAAAGTTGAATAATAGTATTATCCTATGATTTTAGCTCTAGAGATTAGGAATGAATGCCCTTATTAAAAAAAAAATAAAAACACCAACAGGCGACAGTCGATGAATTTGAAGACTCGCATTAATAACATAGAGCCATATCAGGTTTTAATATCCTCCCTACTCCCTCAAACAAGAAAAAGATAAGCAACCTGAAAAAGAAACAGCAAATGTTTCAAGCCAATTGGATTGAAAATTCTTTCCTTGTGTTGAGTACTTGAAAAAGATCAAAATTGTATAATAAAAGAATAGTGTATAACTTGCTGAACTAGTGAACCCAGTTTTGGTACCTTTTTCAATCAGTAAGTTTGGCATATGGATCTTGTAAATATCTGAACATAATGAAATTTATTAGAGAGAGGGAGGAGAGGTTAGAGATACGCTAGAGGAATCAAAGGAATTTGGTGCCAAAGAAGACATCCTTGTCTGCGAGTTCAAGGCTGAAGAGCCAAGAACCGTGACAGTGCCAATGGATTAAGAATGTTCTTGAATGGCAAGCATTTTACAGAAAGATTCCATTTCTTGAAAGTAATTTCTCATTGTATTAGTGGCTGAGTGGGAGAAAGGGACAAGGGGATATATAGATGAATTGATATAATCAGGGATTTTCAAGTATCTTTGCAAATAATAATTTTTTGTTTTAAGGGCTTCTTGCTCGTGATATTTATTTGCTGAGTTGTGTGGCTTTGGCATTCTCAATTGCAACTATGTTTTTTTTTTTTTTTTTTTTTTTTTTTTTTTTTTTTTTTTTTTTTTAAATATTTATTTGCATGTATTTATGTGTGTGTGCGGTGCATTCTTGGTTGTAACTTGTAAACCTCTAGAACAATATGATGTGACCCTAATCAAACTAGTGCTCTGACTGGTTAAACTTCGGAAATTCCTTGTCTTTTTGAAGTCGAGGGCTATGATGCTGTCTAAAAATTTCTAACTGTTCCACCTGTTCTTGACTTCTTGTCTCTGACAATTATGTCTTTGATTGCAATCATTGCAGTTCTTAAAGGTCAATCAAATCTTCTAGATAAGGCACTGTCTTCAGGCTCTCCTATAGTAGACCAACAATCCACTGAGGCATCTCACCCCGGGTAAGTTGTAGTGTGAAACTATGCATGATATATTTTGTGTCCCAATGTCTTCTTCAAACTCTTCATTCAGAATATTTGATAATTTGTGCATTTTATCTTTCACTATTATGAAGATGACATTTTCGAAATTCAAACACCATGTAGAGTTGCTCTTCCAGTCATTTCCATTATAGATTATGCTGAAATGTCTGAAAAGAATGGCAATTATCATCTGGCTATAATGATATTCAGTCTCATTGGTTTTGCATATCATTTTACATCGTAAATCTCTTGATAGAGCAATGCCTTTAGCAAATTTCGTTATTTTTCTTTCTAATCTTTCTTTTTGGGTTTTACCATTCTGTCAGCGCTGCATTGCCAATTGCTCACATTTCATAAAAATTTCTTGACAAAATGTTTTTAGCACATTTCATTATTTTGCTTTCAAATCTTTCATTTTGGGTTTTACCATTCATTCTGTTAGAGCTACATTGCAAATTTCTCGCAGTTCATGGTGACTTTGTGACTTATAAACATTCTATCTTCTATTTTTCTGGAGAAACACTTCCAATTGCATACTTATGTTTTCAGATGGTCTTACAGTTTTTATAGTTGTGTTTTCCATTTGTGCATTTTGTTTAGTTTCCCTAATTTATACCTTGTTGCAGAGTGAAGCCAAAAAATTTTCCGACTTTTCTATTGGTAGATGTCTCTTATGATCTATACGTCTTTCAATTTCAGGGCCTCACACAGACCTGCTTCTTTTCGTCAGCTTTCAACAAATTTTGCTCAGTTTAATAATTTGCAAACCCCACTCAGAAGGAAGCCACTAACAAGAAAGGTTTATAGATATCAATCATATCATAATGAATTGTATATATTGTTCTCTTTGGTCAAGCGATTAGGTGTCCTGAACAGGTCCTAACTGTAGGAGGGACCTTTAAGCCCGTATCATACTCAGGCTAATCTCCATTCATACTGGCCCGGCCCAATTAAGGGCAAAGTGCTGGCCAGATTGGTTTTTCCATACGAGAGGGGGTTCGAGCTCCCGACCTCTCTTAAGGGACGAGACTGCACGGCCACTCACGCCAACCAAGCTGGTTTATATATATTGTTCTCTTTTATGTTAAGAATAGTTAGCCTAATCCAAGGATTCTTTTCAGGATGCACAAGTTATAAACGAATGGAGATTTTTAAAGTTGAAGGAATTTAGGGACAACAACATTGAAATTGAAAACGAGGCGTTTGATCGCTACATGCAAAATGTTTTTCTGTTAGAGGAGGCATTTGGGGTGAATTCCGAACAAGATGGGCAGGCCGAGGACGGATCTTCCTCAGAAAATCCCAAACCAGCCACCGAAGAGGCGGTGAGTATGGAAGCAATGGTAGCCGGGTTTAAGTTGCAGCTCAGATCAGATCCGGTTAGAATCGAGAATACTAGGAAGAGGATGCAATACATAGTCGATCAGGGGCTAAAGAAGCTTAGGAAGCTGGAACTCGATGAAGTCACCGGTGATCTCAGTCAACCCGAAAACCCGGAGACATTCAAGTCGCCACAAGCCGAGTGGACTTCGGCCTTGGGTGACCTGATTGACAAGATGAACAAAGCCCGGAACGAGGAAGATTTAAAAGCTTGCTGGGAGATGAAAACCGAGCTGTTTAACAGACACAAGGAGAAACAGGAAAGCTCTGAGTGCGTCGAAGCTTCCAAGGATCCATGTCTGCCAATTCCCCAAACTGGCATATCCCTGAGAGGAGAGTCGAGCTATTCTCCACCAAAATGGTTTAGCACAACCGCCATTGATGACGAGGAGTTGTGCCAGATTAGTGCACAGTTTGATTCACTTGAGGACATAGAAGACTTATAAACTTAAAAACAATAAGCATCTAGTTCTTGTAATTGCTGTGCAGCTTACGTCGACGAATTGGTTTTAGGTAGAATTGAAGAACTGTGTAGGTTTCAATTTCTTATACGTTGGATGTTGGTAATATTCTTATTACAATGTCGACTAAACTAGAAGCTTAATTAGGCCCTTAGCTAGAGATTTTGAAGAGGTGGATTTTATTCACAATGTACTTTTTTTTCTTTTTTTCTTTTTTCAGTTAAAATATGTCCGCAACAAGTGACAATTAAACTTTTGAATCAGCTTGGTTGGTGTGGGTGGTTGTGCACTCCTATCCCTAAGAAAGGTCGGGAGTTCAAACTCTTCTCATATTGAAAAACAAATCTGGTCATCACTTTGCCCTTAATTGGGTTGGCCCGATGCATACGGGGAGTAGTCTGATATAGTACAGGTTTGAAGGTGCCTTCTATAGTTAGGGTCTGCTTAGGACACTTCGTGATCTGACAAAAATAAATAAATAAATACAGGTTTGAAGGTGCCTTCTACAGTTAGGATCTGCTTAGGACACCTCGTGATCTGACAAAAAAAAAAATTAAACTTTTGAATGAGCTAGTCTCACTCTAACCCGCTTTCAAAAAAAAAAAAAAAAAAAAAAAAGACTCACTCTAACCCAATACTCAAAACCTCAGAAGGCAATCAAGTATAGTGAACTCCATGAATATGCAGCCTACCATATGTAATTACAACCTAGAACATCATCCGTTAAGGTTGGCAAATGATATTGTGGATCACGAATAAATTGTTTATTTTTAATATATTGAAAGTTTTTAGATAGTATACTAAATAATGAATTTTTAGCATTTAAGTAATGAACATTTAATACATTAAAATGAATTCTTGGCAAATAATTGTTGGTTGATAGTTATTAGCTGATTAAGTTAGTGAGTTTGATTAGTTGATAGTATTGGCTGATTCCACCTAAATATCAGAAAATAAATCATTTTCAAAAAATTATTTTCCAAAAAATAATTTGTATATTTCCAATTGGACCCTCATGGCCCGTTTGGTTCACGGAATAGGCCGGGAATGGCATAGCATTCCCAGTAATAGGCCTATTCCTTTGTTTGGTAACCATTACTATTATCAAGAATAATATTCTTGGTAATAGCCTATTACCTCAAATAAGGTAATAGCTATTACTAGGGCCCCCCCCCGGTATTAGCCTATTACTGAACGCTCAGGAATAGATTTTAGAATCTATTTTCTTTTTTACCCCTTTCTATAACCTAATTTTTTTTATCCTATATATAAATTTATCCTATTTCACCACCGTCGTCGCCACCACCACCATCACCGCCACCGCCATCACCAGCACCATCGCCACAACCGTCGCCGCCCCCACCACCACCGCCGCCCCCACCACTGCCACCGCCACCACCACTACTACCACCCCAGCACCACCACCGCCACCACCACTATCACCACCACCGCCACCACCATCGCCGCCGCCGCCACCACCACCACCACCGCCACCAGAACCACCGCCACAACCGTCGTCGCCCCCACCACCACCGCCGCCCCCACCACTGCCACCGCCACCACCACTACTACCACCCCAGCACCACCACCGCCACCACCACCATCACCACCATCGCCATCACCATCACCACCACCGCCACCACCATCGCCACCGCTGCTGCCACCACCACCACCGCCACCAGAACCACCACCTAGCAGCACAACCGCCACAACCGTCGCCGCCCCCACCACCACTGCCACAACCGTCACCGTCACCACCACCACCGTCGCCCCCACCACTGCCACCGTCACCACCGCCACTACCACCCTAGCACCACCGCCACCACCATCATCACCATTACCGCCACCACTACCACCACCACGGCCACCACCATCGCCACCATCACATATTT
The DNA here is from genome assembly GCF_001879475.1 of Ipomoea nil. Lineage (NCBI taxonomy): Eukaryota > Viridiplantae > Streptophyta > Magnoliopsida > Solanales > Convolvulaceae > Ipomoea > Ipomoea nil. The sequence continues at coordinate 2,240,362 of NW_017617745.1, read as the reverse complement.
TTATAAGGGTATTTATGTCTTTTAAAACATATTTCATTTCTATTCCTTAAATCAACCAAACATTGTAATATAATTCCTAAAGTCTATTCCTACCGCGAACCAAACAACAGAATACAATTCCTATTCTATTCCTTACTTATTTCATTCCTTATGGAATAGCATTCCTATTACCTCAAAATTCATTCCGTGAACTAAACTTGCTGTCAATGTCTTTACTAACTCTCGGTATAACAGGGTTAGAGCATCGCTTCAGGTCTTGGCTTTAACAACAACTATAGCAATATTAAAAAATACAAATAAAATAAAATAAAACATAAAAACAGCTTGCATTTGCAACTACAATCACAATTAGAACTAAAAGACTAAAAGACCATAGAATACCAACAGTTATACTATGGACTCGGGTCCACTTTGCAAGGTGGACCTAGGTCCAAAATACACAATTTACATATTGAATGTTCACAATTTAAATTGTGAATATTCAGTATGTAAATTGTGGTAAATTATGAACATAGAGTTCTGTAATTATGAACATAGAGTTCTATAATTATGAACATAGAGTTCTGTAATTGTATATATTTTGGTTTAATAATTGTGAATATGAAGTTAAAAAATTATGAACATAAAGTTTTATAATTATGAACATAGAATTCTGTAATTGTGAATATAGAGTTGAATAATTATGAATATGAAGTTCAAAAACAATGAACATAGAATTTTATAATTACTAATATAGAATTCAGTAATTATGAATATAGAACTGTGTCCATAATAATTGGTAAATTGTGTATTTTTGAATCCGAGTCCATTTTGCAAGTGGACCCGAGTCCATAAAATAGTTTGCCCATAGAATACTCCAAAGGAATATAAAATATAAAAGCAGCCCAGTAAAATACCCATTTGTCTGCAAGCCCATTTAACCGGATAACTCTGTATTTGGGCCAAGGAAAAGCCCAGAGAGAAACAAGAGGAGTGTTATGCTGTGCATCTTGGTGCATACGGATGCAAAAACGACGTCGTTTTGGCATCTAACTTAAAAAAATAAAATCAGAATTGCATAACTACACATTCATAATTACACTATACATCCATAATTGCATAACTATACATCCAGAATTACATAACTACACTTCTAGAATTGCATAACTATACTTTCAGAATTGCATAACTATAATTCCAGAATTGCATAACTACACATTCATAACTTCATAACTACACATCCAGAATTGCATAACTACACTTCTAGAATTGCATAACTAAAAAATCCAAAATGAATGAACTAAAAATGAATAAAATAATGTTGTTGCTGGAAATCGAAACTGATTTTTTTTTTTTTTTTTTTTAAGTAGGGTGTGCGTTTTATGCAAAACGACGTCGTTTTTGCATCCGTATGCACCATGCAGGGTGCATACGATGCACAGCATAATTTGCCGAAACAAGAAACGCAAGCAAATGCATGCTTCTAAGTTCTAAGCATCCATGGTAATATGTTCGATTAATTTATTATGTCTAAAATTGTATGAAAGAACGTCATTATTTTTCTTACTTCAATTTTTATTATCAAATAATGTAAATTTACAGTACATAAATAATGTACTTTTTTTTACACTGAGACTCGGATACCAGTGGACCACACGTCACTTGGTACAAATAATGTACTTTAATATATTAAAAATGTATATTGCATTCATGGTCCACACTACTAAGTGAACCGTGGTCTACACAATAATTTGCCATGAAAGAAGACTTATTACAATTATTTATTTCATCATTTGTCTAAGCATGATATTTGATTCTAGAAATATCTTTGATATTTATTCTTGAACAATCTAAAGGGGAAGAAGAGCCAAGAAAGAAAAAGCAAAGGAAAAGATGAAGTTCTATGGTTCAAGAACTTTGATTCGAATAACATCGTACCTATATCAATATGTTTTAATGACACAACGATTACATTTATGGAAGAATGTGATTATTTTTTTGTGTTGAATTATCGATCATTTATCTAATCTATAATAAAAAATAAAAAAAGATACTAAATATAATTCATCGATTTATTGTTTTCCTAATTTGTAATGTTCGACTGAAGCTTGATATTCGATTCATGAAATACCTTTGATATTTATTCTTGAACAATCTAAAGGGAAAGGGGAATCAAGAAAGAAAAAGCAAAGAGAAAAAGATGAAATTCTTATATATGTTGGTTGCAATGTTGACATGGTGATAAAGAAATTGTACCACCCATAATCTCCTTATTTCAAGTGGCGTATCCAATCCCTAGAGATTGAACCGTTACAATTCTAATATTTTAATTATATTTTTAGTGGAAAATTTTAAATTTGTGATATAATATTGAAAAATTAATAATGCTCGTGAATCCCAATATGTTCCTCCAACAGGGAAAAGTAATAGGTTGATTATAATCTCAAGAGCAACAATGTTGTTGGAACAAGCAAACAGCAAAAACATTGTTTATAATCTATCTTTGAATAAATGCCATTTATCTATGCATTATACATTTGTCCAAATGAATAGACAATGGGCTAATGACCAAGAAAGAATCTTAATTATATATTTATATGAGTTTCTAAGGCACACAACCAATCCATCTGTTTTGGTACATGACTGGAAAGTGATGTTTCATTTGAATTTATCTTAAGTAGTGCATCGATGACTTGTTAAGATTGTCCATAAAATTCATTAAAAGGTTATTGCAGTAACTAATATGGACACTCCACCATATACTTGCCCGTCTTAACTGGTGACATGGCTCTGATACTACTTGTTAAGATCAAACACTTATAATACGCCAAAAGTTATAACTCGTAGCTCGAATGTGCAATTTTATTTCCTTATATACCGCCACCACATTTTTAGAAGGTAGGGTGTTGGACTTACCCTTTCACTGTCCACCACATTTTCGAGAGGCAGGTGCGGGATTTGGCCCTTCACCAGCCTCCGCTCGAAGGCGTAACTTGGGTGTTGGACTTGGTGATTCACCCGCCTCCACATTATCGAGAGACAGGTGGCCCTTCACAACACAAATTAATGATATTTTCGAGTTCTAGGGTTTTGTTTCTGACAAAAAATACTTAGTAATATGTGATAATTGATATTGAAAGAGATTCGAACTTTTGAATTCAGGGTCAGAATCTTATTTGGATCATTATTGCCTCAAGTTGAGCTAGTTCATGTTGATGCGCAAACCACCCATTATGATAAAGAAATTTAATTTCTTTTTTCTTTTCTTCTTCTTCTCTTTTTGAAAATTGATATTATAAGAAGGGTGGCCATACGTTGGGGCAAATGGATGGACAAAGTGTTTATGGCAAGAAAGAATCATACATGAAGGGAAAGAATCACATATGATGAATGGAAAACACTGTGCACCTCACTAGGATCGGAATATATATATTCGTATTAAGTGTTTTTTTTTTTCCTGATTGAATAGAAAAAAATAGAATCAGAAAAAATAGTATAATTCTCTTAGTGACTAGTTATCGATGTCACACGTCATGAACTGAAGAGTATAATTTCAAAAAATATATTACAATTTGTTACTAAAGAACAGAAAATTAGAAAAAACTATTATGACGAATAAGTTTTAACTCAATATCATCAAGATTATTTATTTAGGTGGTTGGATGATTATAATTAATATAAATAGGGAGAGTGGTGGTGCCTTTTCTTTTTTTGTTTGCTTTATTCCTCTTCCAATGTAATGTAATGCAATGTTGTACCTTGATGAACACCACTTTGTTGGTGGATGTCCATCTTTCTGTGCCATTTCCCCCTTGAAACAAGGCTGTCAAATGCTGCTTTCAATTTCTATGGCTCTCCCCATCTCAACATCACCTTTCCATAATATGCCCATCCCCATTATCATCATTGCCAACTGCTCCAACCTCTTGCTCTTTCTCATAAATCATCTTTCTTTGTAGCCCATTCCCATTCTAAACTATGTTTTTGCCCACTATAACACAAGGAACCATACTAATTAAAGTAACAAGTACTAATGGCTTGCAGGGTGTCATTCATATTACAAGTATATAACTCAAGCATATGCCATTCTTCATTTCTCCAAACAACTTTCTTTGTAGTCACGATAAAGTATCAGAACCTTACCACTTTTGACTTTGAGAATTTTGGCAATTAGTGAATAGTGAATTGCGAATTAGTTGTTTTTACTTGCACCAGTCGCACTAGTATTAAGAAAAATATTTGATAAATTAACTGTTTATTTTTAATTGAATTGATAATATTTAAAATGGCTTATAATGGTATGTATTATTGTTTTATTTATTTAATTGTTCCTAAGGTATTTTATATTTTAATTTAGATATAAATTTCATGATAATTTAATTTTAAAAATTATTATTATTGTTCTTGTTGTTATTGTGGAACCATATGACCACTCAAAGAGAAATTTACTCACTTAAAATGAATTAAAATTAGATAAAGATACTGATGTAGTAAATATCCGCGTTTACTGCGAATACGTATGAAGAGCTAGACCAGACCGGCTACGGCCCTTAAGTGGTCTACTTGTTGGTTTAAGTTATGAAGCTCGGAAGACTTGATAGTGGGTCAGAGGTTCCCGAGCTAACTGTTAGCGTGTAGGAATAGCCAAAAGTCTCTTCTATCGTCGCCTCATGGGGTATTTATAGGGAATTCGAGGGGCACATGCCGAGAGGCCGGCATGTACCTCACGTGTCATCCATGCATTCGGTAATTTGGTCCACTAAGGAGGAACGAGCACGTGTAAGAATATATCTGTCTAGTTAATTACTTGATGGAATCAGTTTGGGCGTACGTAAAGTGTTCATGCTCGGGGTCGGGGACGAGCATCCAAGTCGGACCTGAGCATAGAAAGGTTAGTGAAACGGCTCATCAGACCAATCGAGCCAATTAACCCAAGGTCGGGTCGGTCAGGCACTGCGCTCAAGTCGGTTCAGGTCGGGAAATGATCCGAGACTCAAGGCGACTCGTACCCGATCAGGTTATGGGTGTAAGAAGTGCCGTAAATCGGGGTATATTCCGATACAAAGCAAATAAGTTTTTGATTTTACATTTTTGAATTATTACTTCATATATAGATATAAATTAATTGTAATGTATTTAATATAAAAATAAATTAATGATATTTTAAATTATTATTTAATATAAATTAGTGGTATTATAAATAAAAATCAGTGAAGAATATAGTATTTTGAATTAGATAAGTGCAATCCACCAACTCAAATAATAGTTAAGGAAAATTGTAATTTATGCCCCTGCATAATATGTCAATTATCAATGTCACCCTTGAATTATTAGTGGTGTAAATATTGCCCCTCAATTTTCAAAACGGTACATATATTGCCCCTCTATAGTGTAAATGTTGCCCCTCAATTTTCAAAATGGTAATATATTGCCCCTCCCATACGGTACGGGAGGGACAATATATGTACCGTTTTGAAAATTGAGAGACAACATTTACACCACTAATCAGGGGTGACATTGATAATTGACATATTATGGAGGGACATAAATTACAATTTTTCTTAATGTTACTATTCTTAGAGTTTTGAATTTCAATATTTTAATCTCAATCTGCTGATATAGTTATCTATTTGCCAAATTAAAGACTAATTTTATTGCTCTATATTTTCATCACATACATTTAAACAAATTATGAATATTTAGAATTGGTTTAATTACCCTACCTAACATATGAGAGGTTAACCTCATTATTGTGGATGAAGAATGACAAACAAAATTATTGATGGGAACAAGAAGAAAATCCAAACCAAAGTGGCTTGAAGTGAAACCCTGTCTTGGATTTCCATTCCCACATGCTTTCCATCACTAGCTATCCTCCTATTATTTTGTTTAAGGAAAAACCACACTTGGAGCAGCCATGATTATGCTAGAGATAAGGATGCCAAACCAGACATCCTACTATTTAATAAATGCTAATGGCCGGTGATCATCTCTAAGCCCACTGAATATAAATCTTAGGAAATTAAAAATGGGAAAATTGCATTTTTTTAATTTATTAATTAAAGACCATAATGGAATAAATCGACATAGGTTGCTGATTAGTTCAAATAAAAAGAATCAATAAGTTGTTCTTTATTATTGTGGCTACCAAGCCAACCGCCCGACCAACTTGATTGGGTTGCACCGCACCACTTGTCATTTTGACTCCGTTATATTGTTTACTTTTGTAAATATAATTATTAGTTGTACCATGATGTTTGTGTTTTTTGTCCTTAATTAATATAGTTTTACATTTTTAGTTTTTTTCCCTAACATCTCGTTTCATTCTCTAGACTAAAATTTCAAGATGATGATATATACAACTAAGTACTGTATTTAAAAAATAATAATAATTAAAAAGTTAATCAATCATAGATTATAATAACTGATCTGATAATGCATACAATGACCAAAATGCAAAATTTCCATTAATCAATCTTAGACGCCATGATAATCGTACAAATTAAATCACGACTCCTACAGAGGTTACATGTAAGCATTATTGTTAATGACCAAATTAAATTAGAATGACTAATCTAAGTGGTAGTTTGGTTGAAATCTTAACAAGGATTGTTGGTACCAAATAAGTTAGTTTTGGGATCGGTTTAATTGTGTATTTTTTTTATTTTTTTTATTTTTTTATTTTTTTATTTTTTACTTTGGCACAAAGAAAGAAGGTAAAAATGGATTTATCTTAGAGTCTATTTCGAAACTCAGAAAATGACTTTCGAAAGTCATTTTTTGGATTTTTCAGGGTTTGGGTACTCGAAGAAAATGAGGTCAAAGGAAAATATTCATTCTGGTCAACAGTAAAAAGTTCAATTTGGCAGAAAATGTTTTCCTAATTTTTTAGTCGGAAGACATTTTTTATATTCTTGGCCCGTTTACTAACGGAAACTGTTTTCTATTCTCTGTTTTCTAATTTTTCAATTTTCATTTTCTGTTTTGCATTCTCTGTTTTCTGTTTAGAAAATTTGTTTACTAACACTCATTTTTTTTTTTCAAATTTATTAGAGTTAATTACCGAAATGGTCCCTTGATTATAATGATTAAATAAATCACCCCTCTTTTACGAATTGTACGTCCCAGTAATCAGTAAATATTGAAATTACAGGGACAATTCATAATCAGTAAAAGAGTTCTTAAAATTACTGCGACAATTCATAAAAGAGGTGGTTTATTTAATCATTAAAATAAATGAAAAGAGAGACCAATATTGAAATTACTGAATTGTCCATCTATTTAACATCAATTTGTTTGAATAACAAACGGAATGCTACATTAAGTAAAACACAAAAGTCTGGGGCTACATCAGGTCATCAAAGTCGTTTAACACGAAATCGAGAAAACTCACTATAATCGAGGACCATTTTGAGTATTAACTCAATAAAAATATATGTAGATAATGTTGAGGATGTAGTTATAGTGACATAAAGTCAAATAAATAATAGATGATTCTGTATTTTTTATTTAGAAAATAATTTTAAAAGTTTTACAGTTTTCTAGAAAAATAAAAAATTATTTCCAGTTTTTGAAAATTGTGCTAGTAAACATGTTTTCTGTTTTATATGATCTAATTTTTCAGTTTTCCAAAAAATTGGAAAAATTCTCCATTTTGCAAATGTAGGATTCATGTGAGAACAAGCTCCCACGTAAAAAGTGAGGACTAATCTAATCAATTCATTTGGCTAGATCAACAGTTGATGATTACTAAGAAAATAAAAGGAAAAGGGACACGATCATTTTTATAAATATTACAAATTATAAAATTGACATGTAATTTTTACTAAAAACTTCGGCCATTAATAAATCCTAATAGATGACTTAGATTAATTTTACTTTTTAAAAAAATATGTTATTTTCATTTGAAATCACCCCTATATAAATTTATAATAATGATATTGATCAATAATATATAATTTTTCTATGTATTCACATCGAAGATGATGTGACAATTACTTGAAAGTTTAAAAAACGTGTAGATAGGGCAAGGGAAGTGTTTCACAAACAGCGATGGGTTTGGTAATATGTGTGATTATTAGGGATTAGGGAACGGCCGTGATTGCATGTGTAATGTAGAGAGGCCTCAGCCTCACCGGCCATATGCAATTGTTGACTACTTAATTGTACGTAATATATTGCAGAGAGACAAGTGAATCGATTCCTGTTTGTAATGGGCGGTATAGTGGTTGATGCTGTGCACAGTACAGCCTCCTGGACTGGACTTTTCAATTCTCACATCACCTCTCTGATACTAATGTTTGACAACTCCTACTCCTAGGCCATACATCTTTTCTTCACATTTATTTCTTTTGCCGTGGGAATATAATCAAAGTATAATCAATTGGGATATATGGCTTAATTTAAATCTTTTTCTTTTAAATTTTTTTATAACACATGTTTACCACTTCCCCAAATGATATTGTGAATCTCATAAACTCGCGAACTCATGTTCATGAGGAGATAAATTGAGTTAATCTAAATTTGAGACTCAACACCAACTAATTAATTTACTGAAGAATTAAAACTGCTAAAACTTTAGAAAGTTGGGAGTGTGTTTTGCACCTTTTGAAGTTTTGAGCACAAAAACCAAAATGACTAGTAGTGAATATTTAAGGGACTAGAATTACTTCTATTTCATTTTTAATTTTATTATAATTGATTAACTACATTGTTAGTCATTTTGGTTTTTCATGGGTCATACACGCTACGAGCCTCTCTTCTTAGGTGAATCTTGATATATTCATCATAAGTTCCACACTTTTTGAGTTGTGAGGAGCACCTCGTAACCCGCGGAGAGGGCCCAAGTGTGAGCTGAACATAGGGGGTGCCCATGATCGACCTCGGGGCTCAAGCTAGTAAGTATTCCTTTGAATTGCTATTTTCGAGAGTTGAGTCTTTGGGAGGACAATAACTCATTCTTGCCTTCATTATCTTTTCTTTGATTGAAGACGGGGTTGGCGGTGAGCCCCACAATCTCTCTGAGGTTACCTTACCTCTGGTCTTTCTCTTTTGTTTAGAGATGGGATAACAGTGAACCCCTAATCACTCCAGGCCCAGCTACACATCCTCAGGTGGGGTGTAGTAAGATTCTTGACCCCTTCCAAACGTGGTTGTCAGGCTTGGATTAGTATGGTTATGCCTGTGTATACCTGAACATGGTTGAATGAACCCGACTCGGTTTCGATGTGGTAGGTGACCTTTGTGTCTCAAAAGTAGACTCCTAGTGTGCCTTTATTTCCAAGGGACTTGATCTAGCACCCCGGATCCTCCGAACCTTGCCTCGAATGGTTGCCTTCAAATTTTAAGTCTTTAGGTGGGGTCTGGGGTAAGCATGAACATTGGTCTTACATTTGGGTCATTCTCCAGCTCACCTTGGGAAGTTAAGTCGCCTTTGAGCTCTGTCCAACTTGGTGATATGTTCAAGATGTCCTATGATTCACCTTAGGGAAAGTAAGTTGTCTGGGCTTTATTCTCTAGTTTTCCATGCCCGCTCAATCCTTTGCATCCTGCCCAGACGACCCCCGCTCTTGGGCCTTACTCCCTAGGCTCAACACACTTGGGTTTCTCTTCTTGTGCGATACTTGATGTATCCATCAACAATCCCTCACTCTCCAAGTTACGATGGATCGACAATGAGAAAGAGTAGTCATGCCCGGGGTTGGCCATTTAGGGCTTAGGTCGCCCTTCGTTCAACAAGTTGTTAGAGTTGTTATGTCGCTACCGGGCATTGCTACACTTAAAGAAAAAGTACATGTGGTTGTCTCGAGCTACAAGGTTCTGAGGAGTTCCAAGCCAACCAGCCCAACCTCAACGCCTATGTTTAAGAGCACTTGGAGGAGATTGTGGGTGGTAAGCTCACGTTCGATGTCGGGGTTGAAATCTTGGCGATCGAGAATGCTATCACGTATGATGTCGGGAACTTTAACATGTAAATAGATGATATATGTCATCCTTTCGCCAACGGGACTCGACTTATGATTCATTGCAACTCCCTTGAATTTGGAGAACACTCACAATATGCCTTTAGATTCATTGTAATTCCCTTTTATTGTATGTTCCTCAGGCTATTTTTGCTTGAGCCATGTATGCCCTTGGGTTATCTTGTTCAAACCATGTATGGGTTATTTTGCTATCTCAATGAAACATGTTTAGTATACTCCTCACTTAGTATTGTTCCTCTTGTATCGAGCTTGACTTGGCTTCGAGTTTGACTCGAGCCTCATTAATCGACCACCACCAAATCCATTCTTGGTTTGGAACTTGGCCTAGGCAGTATTAATTGAGTATATTCTTGATCAATTTACCCCTAGCCAGGTCTCGAGATATGGATGAGGTATTTTGGTTGGAATGGACGAATGATAGAAGAGGGGCATGTTGGTTTTCAATTAAGAAGACACAACGGTTGAGGGCGATAATGGGCAAGCCGATCTAGAGAGTGTGGATGATGGAGTTCTACTTCTACTTGAGGGCGCCTGGGGTGCGGCCACCTCCACCCTTGGAGAATATTCTTATTTGTGAGGATGAATGTCCTTGGCAGGCTTGGCACGAAGTTTAGTAGTCGATGGTGGGGTTTCTCTAGCCGATTGGGATGAAGTTGATGGTAACGACGAACCACAAGGGTCCCTCGATTTCGATGGGGGCCCATAATGAAATTTTGTATTTTGCAATTTTTCTCTTTGTACGGCTCTAGGCTGCTCTTAAGATTACTTTTATGACTTTCTCCATTGTGCGCCCCTCTGGCCACTTTGTTTGGATTTTACATCCCTCCGGGTCCTTTTGTTTGCTTGAATGTTGTGTGTATCACTCAAACTTCTTTAGTTGGACCAAATATGCCGCTCGAGTTCCCTCGCTTTGGATCATGCACACAACTAACCAAATGTCTACTTTGGATTTGAGTTGATGGTCGGAGGCTAGTGCCATTAGCTAATCCTCGCTCCCCCTGGTCCAAGGCTATCATCGCTCGAAGTCTCGAGTATGAGGATCTGATTATTGGCAGTGTGAATTTGCCTGGGCCTTCCCCTACATGTTTTTTTTTTCTTTTTTTTTTTGCGGTCCATGGGACGAAGTAAGAGCACGAGGTTTTTTGTTTTTGTTTGTTTGTTTCTTTTTCATTATGTAAGTCATCCCTAGCTAAACCTTGGGTTCAACCAAGAATAGACTCTTACATCAGGTGGTGAGCATAGGCCGGACCCCGTACTACCCTTAAGGAATGTGTATCTTTTTCTTAGATAAGACTTGTGCTCAGGGTTATTCTGTCATGTGGTGAGTGGGCTCGGGCCCTATACCACCCTTAGGGAATGTGTAGTTTTTTCTTGGCTAAGCCCTTGACTCGACCAAGAATTGGTTCTTCTATCAAGTGGTGAGTGTGGTTAGGCCCCATACCACCTTTAAAGAATGTGTAGCTTCTTCTTTGTTAAGCCTCACGCTCGGTTAAGAATAGATTTTTCTATCAAAGTTGTGAGTAGGGTCGATCAAGCCCCGTACTACCCGTAGGGAATATTGAGGTTGGGGTCGACGTGCACAACCTCGACCTCACGAATTGATTCCTTTGCCTAGTCCTATGCAAAGTGGGACCTCGTAATGCCACTAGGGAGAATCAAGGTCGGAGTGCGTGCCCTCGGCCTCAACTTAGATACCTAGAATCGAACCGCCACATTCCCCATTGAAAATAGCTAAAACATTTTTTGCTTCTAGGGAGGACCCTCGGGTACCCTTAACTTGAGTGACGACCTAGGGGTCACCTTTGAAGTCGGCTTCCTTGGCTCGACCACAGGATCATGCTTTCGGGGCATGCCTCCAGGTGAACCTTGACTTGGGTGATGACTTTGTAGTTGTCTTGAGGTTGGTGTCTTCGGCTCGACCGTGGGATTTGGTTTATGGGGTCAGCTTCCTGGTACACCTTGACTTAGGTGACAACTTATCTTGAGGTTCGTATCCACGTCTTGACCATAGGATTGGGCTTCTAGGGTCAACCTCTGGGTGCATAGTGGCTTGAGTTTCAACCTTGGGCCCATGGCTCAAGGCCCATAGTCCTTCTAATGTCAAACTTCGATTGGGATGACGTGTTCGTTTTCAGCCTTACTCCTAAGCGATCTTGGGCCAGTAGTTGGGTTCCTAACTGATCCATAGTGAACTTCGCTCGAGCGAAACAATCAGCTTCGTGCCCCGATAACCTCGGCTTATGACCCGACATCCTAAGGTAGTTCATTTTCACTTCTGCCGAATATACTCCACTGGTCAGGATAGTTTTGTTAGGGTCATGCTCGGCCACAAAGGGAATTAAATTATCTATATATTTCATTATGTTTTGTTTGTTACACAACTTGTAATGCGTAAACATTAATCCAATGAATCTCATTGCAAGCTAATTGTCTATATATTTCATTGTATTTACCATTTTATATTAGCCCTATTTTCTATCCAGGCATAGTTGATTCGGATTAGCTAGGTCAATTAATTTCATTATTGGTGTTCTCGTTGAGAGCTCGACGTACAAGCTCGAGTGTCTTTCTTAATCAATGTTTCCTATGAAGCCAACACTTCAACAATGGTGAGATCCCATTCCCACAACGGTTGAAGTGTTGGCTTCATAGGAAACATTCACCAAGTCAATACCCACTAGACCTGCCTAGAGACGGATTCGGGGAATCGCTAATGAATGCCGGCTCGGAACCGACCCTAAGGGTCCTTCGCCCCATGCTCAAGCCTTGTGCTCTAGTCCTCCATGTTCCACTCGGTCCTTCATACCCTGGTCTTGGGCCTTTGCTCCATGGGCCTCTCTCCTTGAGCCAATCTTGATACATACATACATATATATATATATTTATATATATATATATATATATATATATATATATATATATATATATATATCAAAATATTTTACTTATGAAACATTGTGATTTGTGAATAGAATGATCTTATGACATGCATGTAAACATTTTAATGACTAAACTGTTTTTTTTTTTTTTTAACTTTTAAAATACCGCACAAAAGAGTTTGGATAATAATAAAAATTTATGGACTACAAATTAGGAATTATTGCAATATGATTTTAAAAAGAATTTAATAAGTTATATATATAGATCATTTGCTATTTGCTAACAATGAAATTACAAAAACTAAACCTATTTTTAAAAGAAAAATAAAGGTTTATTTATCAGCTTATAGTAATGAATTGTTATCTTAAATTGATAATGACTTGTGCATTACCGTCCAATTCATATACACCACGCTTAATAAGACTTTAGTACTTTTGAATACTTTGAGCAAAAAATGCATTATTATTTTGGAAGTCATTATTCATTGACTAGTATAAATACCCTATATATATTATCACCCAATTAACGTTTTGCCGACTTTCAATTTTATATAAACATAAGGATCACATTCTTATCGTCCATTGTTGAGCATTATTAGCATTTAGCAATAACCCCCAAGTTTCATAATGTTAGACTTCATCATTTCTAGTATGAAAATGACCTCAAAAAGGACATCTAAGGTGGGAGTTAGGCCAACTAGCTTATATTATTATAAAATAATAGTAATAATAGTAATAAATGAAAGACAACAACCATAAATGTATAATTAGCTTTCTAACCCAAAATCAAACTATTTCAAGAAATAATTTGTTAGCCATTCTTATATATGTCTACATTTTACTCATTACCTCTTGGCATAAGAGCAAACCATTATTAATCGTGGGCTGTTGTGACCAGAGTTACCTTTCTTGTATTGTTTACATGTCTTGTATGGTTTACATGTTATTGTCAAGGAGCAAGATTTTTTTCTGTACATGTTTTTGAGTAGTGGCTACAAGTTTTTTTCGTTTGCTAAAAAAATGAGTGAATACCAATTTAGTCATCGATTATAGTGGTTTTTCTCAATTTAGTTCTAAATGATTTTTTGTGCTTAATTAGGTCATCGACTTTGATGATTGTACCTAATTGAGTCTGTTAAGAAAGATTGGTAATTTTACCTCTATTAATATCAATTTAATTCCCGACTATAGTAGTTTTACCCAAGTTAGTCTTCAACTATAGTGGTTTACCTAATTTAGTCCTCAAGTATAGTGATTTTTCTCGATTTAGTCATTGATTATAATAGCTAAAGACTCGATTCGGTAAAGACCATCCAAATCGATGACCTAATTAAGCAAACAAAGTCGGTTAGGACTAAATCGAGAAAAATCTCTATAGTCGATGACTAAATTAGATAGAGTTAATACCCAAATTGGTCATCAACTATAATGAGTTTTCTCAATTTCGTCCTAAACGACTTTGGTGACCTAATGTAGTCCCAGACTTTTGTGTTTTTGCTCAATTTAGTCCTGCGTTTGTTATTCCGTCCATTTGGTGTTAAATAGAGGGCCAATTTAGTAATTTCAATATTGACATCTCTTTTTCCCTAGACATGCGAAGTGCGAAATCCCTCTTTCTTTTACGAATTACTCCTAGAATTATTCCCAAACCTACGAATATAAAATTCGATTCGCAAGTCTGGGAGTAATTTGTAAAAGAAAGAGGGATTTCGCACTTCGCAGGGCTGAGAGTGAAGAGAGACCAATATTGAGATTACTGAATTGTCCCTTTATTTAACACCAATTTGACAGTATAACAAATGAAGGACTAAATTGAAAAAAAACACAAAAGTCTGGAACTAAATCAGGTCACCAAAATCATTTATGATGAAATTGATAAAACAACTATAGTCGAGAATCATTTTGGGTATTAACTCAAATGAGATATTAACCCCCTAAAAATTAAATACTGAGTGATTCTTAAAAGGATACTTAACATTTTCTTTAGATAAATTATGCCTGATTTAACAGAACAGTACGCGATTAATGCTTAATCCACACGTCGTGCAATAATATTTGCTGGATTAGGTCAAGGAAAGCAGGTAAGGCTCAATCATGTTACACGACGTAAGGTTTTCTAAAAAAAAATTCTTAATTTTACATAACAAGTTATTATTATTTAAAAAAAACAAAACATATTTTAAAAGTAAATTAACATTAAAAATAATTTCCATCAGTCACCAAATATTCCTAATTCAATCAATTAACATTATTAAATAAAGTCTTAATAATCTACGCAATCCCAAGTGATGGACAAGTTGTTTGTAATGGTAATGGAGTATTATAGGATTGTAGGAACAATGTTGTTGCGGGTCCTTATATTATTCGTGCAAGCTGGTTCCGACTTTAATTTGGCCGGGTTGGTATTATGGTGATGCTTACGAAATTAAGCATTAATTAATAATGAACAAACCTTTCTCAATAATGATAAATGGGTAAATTTTTCACCACATAAATTTATTTAATTAACTATAATTAAATTAAACAAACCAAGACTATGTGGTCTAATGGTATCCGGGTTGAATTTCTATTTGGAAGGTTGTGAGTTCGAGCTTCAGTGGAGGCGTTATTGGTAGGTTGAGAAAGTATATAAACAGATACTACAATGTAATAGAGCCATGACATGTATGTAGTAACATCTCCTATGTGGGAGGTCACGACAAACTATAATGTAATAGAGTCAGTAGTATTAAAAAAAACAAACAAAAAAAATGACATGTATGTAGTAACATCTCCTATGTGGGAGGTCATGACATACTATAATGTAATAGAGTCAGTAGTATTAAAAAACTAAACAGACGATTTTTTAATTCTTTTTAATTTTTATTTTTCTAAAGAATAATCATTACTTTAATATTGAGAGAATTTTTAAAATTGTATGAGAAGAAATTTACTTTTGATGTATTACAGATGTTTGAGTAGTCAATTGAATATGAAATAGCCTCATAAATTCATAATCCATGATTGATGGCTCCATACTCAAACCCTTTCAATTTCTAAATTAGAATTTTAGGTATGAAACAATAACTTTGAAAAATTAAGAAACCAACAAACAAGGATCGGAATCCCACAACATAAGTAGGCTAGATTGGTTGGGATCTTTATCCACAAACAATTTGACACGCTGGCGTAGAAAATTTTTCATGATTTAATCTAATTGATATGCATTATATATATATATATATATATATATATATATATATATATATATATATATATATATATTTATTTATATATATATTTAAATACAAAGCTATTTCGTTCTTCAATTATGAATTTTTTTTTAAAAAAATACAATAAATATAACTGGATCAACTCACTTTGTATAAAAACGATCGAAATGCCTTTGTATTCACAATTAAAAATTTTACATGTAAAATTTCAGCCAAATTGTAATATATTGTTAATTAATTGTATTATGATTATATTGATTGATGTTGCCTATTTGTTTATTCATATACAAATTGGTAAAACTAGTTTGATTGGCGTCAGTGGTCATGCACTCTTGTCCCTTAAGAGAGGTGGAGAGTTCAAACTAACCTCCTCTCATATAAAAATATATAATCAAATTTGGCCAACACTTTGCTCCCCACCCCCAAATTTTTATATTGTAGGTTCATAAAATTTATAATGTAGATTCATGCAGTATAGAAATTATGAATCTACAGTATAGATTTTATAAATTTACAGTATAAAAATTATGAATCTACAATATAGATTTTATAAATTTACAGTATAAAAATTATGGATCTACAGTTTAGAAATTTTGAATTTACAGTATAGAAATTACGAATGTACAATATAGAAATTATGGATGTACAGCGTGTGCATGGACCATGCACATGGTAGACACGAGTCCATAGCATAATTTGCCCTCATTGTTTCAAGAAAAAAAAAAAAGAATATATAAAATTTGAAAATTAATTATAAACATTCAAAATTGATTAAATAAAGCTTAAACTTTGTCGAAATTGACACATCCATTAATAAAAGATCTATTGGTATAAAATTCAAATCTTTAAAACTTATTGGAAAATTTTTTAAACAAATTAAAAAAAAAAAAAAAAAAAAAAAAAAAAAAAACTGGTAAAGCTTGTGACAATTTTGAAACGGTGACCTTGATCATTGTGACATGGGTTATCTATTTTCATATGACTCAACTTATATATTTATATTGGAATACACTCATTGATGTTTATAAATCTTTGTGTTCTTAGTAGCTGGCAAATATATCGTTCAATTCATACCTTGTAATAATAGCTCGACTCTAATTAAAAAAAAAAAAAAAAAAAAAAAAAAAAATTCTTGAAAAGCAATTGATACTAATTTCATTTATCATTTTTTTCAATCATTAAATTGATTTTATACAATCATAAATTAATAATATGCCCCACACAAACAACTCAGTTAATTACTGAGTGATAAATTGTGGGCAAATGAATAAGATCGAGTCTTGACAGTCGTAGTGTGAGAGTTACACCTAGTGAGGTGAGCTTTTTCTGGGACACCAAACACTAGTACTCCCACTTAATGGGTCACGATGGGCAGCAGATTCATCGTGGTTTACTCCTTCACTATTATATATGTCGAGTCGAGAGTGAAAAAATTTTGTTTTTTTTTTTTTTTTTGTGCCCAACAAATTAATATATGCATTCCAAATACTGATTTTTTATTATTTTTTTTTTGGGTACATATTCCAAATACTGATGTACAAAGTACAATCCATCAACTTTCTAATTTGTTGAACATATGATTTATCAAATTCTCAAAACGAAATCATTACCAATGCGGCAATGCATGGGATCTCCAGAAATTAATATATGAAACATGAAAGAAGAAGCATGTGTACTAGATTGTAATTGTGAGTGACGCACAAAGCACTTTGCCTGGTGGAGTTTTGCTGTCACATGCGTAGCACATGACATGCCTCATTTCAATTGTAACCGCATTTTTTTTTTTGGTGCGCAGAAACTAGGGACCGTGAGCTCCCAAATATTAGTAAACTCTTCTCAACCTTCTTAATGTCATGTTTTAGGATATTCGTCACGCCGTCCGGAGGAATGGTCAGAATTATAGTCCCTAGTGGCTGTCTTGTCTCATGTTAGCTAGGTAATCAGCGCATTAGTTTCCTTCACGTAGAACATGAGTAATTTCACATTCCCAAATTTGGTTCATGATGGCCTTGCAGTCAGCCATCAGAGTCTCAGCTTCTAGGCGGATCTCAATTCCCGCTTTAACAGCGTGCATTATGGCCTCCGAGTCCGTTTCTACTATGACTTTCTCCATACCGCGATCTTTGGCAATGAGGAGCCCCTCACAAAGTAAACAAAGTTTAGCAATAAAGCTATTAGTGGTCCCAATCTTAACTGCATTTAATATTATTATTATAAACACAAAAAATAAACTTTGTATATATTTCACAAAATTCGTTTACAATGTGTGTATAATTCAAGGTGCAGGTACAAAATCTCTGTATGGCCCTCTGATTCTTCACTAACGTGTTTTACTGAAGTGCCTCCGGGATTCAAGTAGAGTAGCCTTCGGGATTTAATTGGCGCATGCCAAGGAATTCAAATGGCGTAGCTTCCGGGATTCAATTAGCGTGATCTTCAACAGCAAATGTCAAGCTTCAAAACAATCAACCCTGCAAATCTTCAAAGTACATGCAATGGTTTCAAGTTGCCTTCAAAATCTTCAAAACCTGCAAAATGTCTTCAAGCGTTCTTCAAAGCCTTCAAGTCTTCAAGTTCTTCAAATTCTCTCAACTCCTCAAGTCTTCAATTGTTTTCAACGTATTCAAGGTGTGATTTAAAGAATGAAATTGTGGCTCTAGCTCTATTTATAGTGAAGTTTGTAACTAAAATCACTCAACAAACTCCACTAATATTTATTTAATTTAATTAACTAATTATCTACTAAAATGAACCTTGCCAAAATCAAGTCTAGGTTCATTATTCTATCTAATTCAAATTCAAATTAAATTATAATTATCTAATTCAAATATAATAAAATCATATTATATTTAAATTATAATTATAATTATAATTCAATTATGAAATGGGCTTGGACCAATTAATTAATTAATTCAATAGCCCAAATCAAATTTACTTGGACTAATTAAATTAATTTAATTATCATAGCTCAATTAATTAAATTGGACTAATAATCAACCCCGAAATTGGGCTCGATAATGATTTAATCGGTCCACTTGTCGGCTTCAAATTTTCTGTGTCTACAAATTGCCCCCTCGAGACTTTCTTGGACGTGCTACTTGAGAGCATACACTCCTTGAAAGTATGTAGTGCAAGAAAGTCTCGAAACTATAAGGCCATTTCAACTCGTGCTAAGGAGCCTTGTGGGATATGATGCAGTTTCGACTCGTGCCGGGGTGTCTTGAATATGATGCATTTTCAATTCACATTGAGGAAGCTTGAAGAATATTTCATCCATCACATATTGTGGTATTATTTGTTGAGGCACATTCTTCTCTAGCATATGGGTTGATTTGAAGAATTTTCATCTTCATTCCTTGGTTAGTTGGAGTAATATGGAACCACTTCGGTACGTAATCCGCCAACGTGACTGGAACTCGTGCTTTCATATGGTGGATGCAAGTCCTCCCATCAATAGGGCCCTTTAACATTCTCTTCTTAACCCACCTTTCCAAAGCTTGCTTAGGCGGTCATGTTGCAGCACAAATGTGATGTTTCTTAGCATGCTTAATACCAAGTTGAGTACAATATTCGGGTTTGGTATCATAAGACTTGATGTTAAGAGGGAATATACACTTGTGTCGTTTCCCTTTCATCTTCACATTGTTCCTCTCAATGAGTAGCGAAGTAGATTTACCGCATGAGATGGAAACTTGATTAGCGCTTGCTGTGGCATCTGCAAGTTCAATTCTCCCATCTCGAGCTAACTCCATTACTTTATCCTTAAAGACAAAGCAATTTTCAATTGGATGTCTGACAAGTCTATGAAACTTACAATAACTCGGATGATCTACCATTGACGCCTCGTGTGGTCACCTCATTTCTAGCAAATCAACGAGATTGTGTTTTAATAGCTCATCAAACATATGTGGAACATCAGAATCCAAGAATGGATACTGCTTGTTTTGTATTTTCCTGAAAGAAAGCATTCTACTACCTCGTAATGATTTAGAAGCATCCTTAGACTCACCATTAGCTTCGGTGAATATCCTAGCTGGTTGAGTATTCACATGCATAGCATCCATGCTTTCATATTTCTTAAAGGGATTGCCGCCATTTTCAACGTCATCTGGACTCTTGCCCCCTTTTTAGAAGCTTTGAATGGGTATGTTCTGTCCACCATTAACTGTTATGATTAACTTCATATCGTGGGTGCGGCTAGATAATTCCTCAAAGGTCTTAGGCTTAAGTCCTTGTAGGATGTAGGAGAGCTCGATGTGCATGCCTTGGATGCACATTTCAATCGCGGAGCTCTGTGATATCTTTTCCTTGCAATTCAAGCATAACTCCCTCCATCTTTCAATGTAAGCGGCCGAGCTTTCACCATTCCTTTGGCGAGTGGTCGTGAGTTCTAAGAAGTTGACGGTTCTTCTTGTGCTGTAAAAGCGGGTCAAGAACTCGCGTTCCATGTCATGCTAGCTATCAATGTAGCCAGGCTCCAAGTCAGTGTACCAATTGAAGGCAATACCCTTCAAAGAGCGGACGAACTGCTTGACAAGAAGATCTCCATACGTCCCAACGACGTTGCATGTTTCCACAAAGTGGGCGATGTGTTGTCTTGGATTGCCTTTCCCATCGAATTGTTGAAATGTTGGAGGTTGATAACCAACAGGCTCAAATCCTCTATCCTTTGGGTGTAAGGCTTGGTGTAAGTGTATGAAGGTTGTCTCCCCTCGAGCTTTCCTTTGATAGCTCCCATGATGAACTCGTCAAGCCAATTTACCGGTATCATGCCCCTGTGACTGGAATGCTCCTGTCCGAAAGTGGTATGTGCGAAGTTGATTCCTCGTGCACTGTAGTTCGCCCAATGCAAGTTGGTCAGTATGAGGCATCTTCTCCTTGAACCTCAGGTTGTTTCTCTAGAGCCCAGCTAGTTTCGCCATTCCTTGTGATCTCGACCTTTTCAGCTTAGTCGTTGATTCTCTTTTCTTGGTTTTGAAGGAGGGCGGTGATCCCTTCAAGCGCCTTAGTGATGCTCGCAAGCTGGTCCTCTATAGATATCGCACTTGATGTCATAGCTGGCATGATGATATAGATGCGTGATCATTCTGGCGCGGCCTTCCACATGTTGGACGTCGGCAATGCCGGTGACGAGCCTCCCGTGTTAGCGTTTCCTTTTGGAGATGTTGGACTCTTACTATCATTAGCTCCTTTCAAAGATGTTGGATTCCCGCTATCGGCTGCTTCTTTCGGAGATGTAGGACTCTCGCTACCAGCTGCTCCTTTTGGGGTAGTCGATTTCTCGCTATTCACCACTCCTTTTGGGATAGCTGACTTCTCGTTATTCGCCGCTTCTTTCGGAGATGTTAGACCCTTGCTATTCGCCTCTTCTTTCGGAGATGTCGGCATCCCGTTGCCAGTTGCTCCTTTCGAAGAAGTCGACCTCCCGCTATCAACTGCTCCTTCTAAAGAAGTCGGCGTCCCGCTGCCAGCTGGTCCTTTTGAAAAAGTCAGCCTCCCGCTATCAGTTTCTCGTTTCGAAGATGGTGGACCTGCAACATAGATAGACTTCCATGGGACGGTGTTTTGAGTCTTTGAATCATACGTTGAACAATTGACTCAGGCTCTAGGGGTCGCATTCCTAAGCTCCTGCACGACTCCTGGTTAATGGTGCTTTGGTCTCTCGACTAGCTTCAGAACCAGCTATTGATGAAGACTTGGAACTAGCGGCTTGGGCAAAAGACTTCTTGAACATCGAGCTTCTTGACGCCATTCTGATTGCTAGTAAAAGTTGCTTGTTGAAGTAGATCGATGGTGAAGAGATTAGAGGCAGAGGTCCCACTGGGCGTGCCAAAATCTGTAAACACAAAAAATAAACTTTGTATATATTTCAAAAAATTCATTTACAGTGTGTGTATAATTCAACGTGCAGGTACAAAATCTCTGTATGACCCTCTGATTCTTCACTGACGTGTTCTACTGAAATGCCTCCGGGATTCAAGTAGCGTAGACTCCGGGATTCAATTGGCGCGTGCCTCTGGAATTCAAATGGCGTAGCTTCCGGGATTCAATTGGCGTGATCTTCAATAGCAAATGTCAAGCTTCAAAACAATCAACCCTGCAAAGCTTCAAAGTACCTGCAATGGTTTCAAGTTGCCTTCAAAATCTTCAAAACCTGCAAAATGTCTTCAAGTCTTCAAACGTTCTTCAAAGCCTTCAAGTTCTTCAAATGCTTTCAACTCCTCAAGTCTTCAATTGGTTTCAACGTATTCAAGGTGTGATTTAAAGAATGAAATTGAGGCTCTATTTATAGTGAAGTTTGTAACTAAAATCCCTCAACAAACTCCACTAATATTTATTTAATTTAATTAATTAATTA
The DNA here is from genome assembly GCF_001879475.1 of Ipomoea nil. Lineage (NCBI taxonomy): Eukaryota > Viridiplantae > Streptophyta > Magnoliopsida > Solanales > Convolvulaceae > Ipomoea > Ipomoea nil. The sequence continues at coordinate 2,217,951 of NW_017617745.1, read as the reverse complement.
TCTACTAAAATGAACCTTGCCAAAATCAAGGCTAGGTTCATTATTTTATCATCTAATTCAAATTTAAATTAAATTATAATTATCTAATTCAAATATAATAAAATCATATTATATTTAAATTATGATTATAATTATAATTCAATTATGAAATGAGTTTGGACGAATTAATTAATTAATTCAATAGCCCAAATCAAATTTACTTGGACTAATTAAATTAATTTAATTATCATAGCCCAATTAATTAAATTGGACTAATAATCAACTCCGAAATTGGATTCGATAATGATTTAATCGGTACACTTATCGGCTTCAAATTTTTTGTGTCTACAATTATTCCTAAAAGATATGGCATCGCCGTACCAAATTTTAAGTAATCATATATATGTACAAAAATACATCTCAATTGGTGAATAATGTTAAACATAAATTTATATTTTTTTACTTTGCTAACAATTGCAAGATGCATGGTTCGAATTCTATCAATGATTAAAAAAAAAGTAAATTAAAACAAAGAGAGATGTATTTTGTGCCAACTAGTGTGACACTAATATATGAGAATTTGGTGGTTTTGGAAGCCATAGTTGAGGTACGTCATTCACTTGTCTCCACGATAAGAGGAATAATGCTTGAAATTTTATTAAAAGAAAATGCTATATGAATAATAAAAAAAAAATTCTAACAAAATCTTTTAACATCTCAAATGAATTAAAAATATAATTAACTCATGATAGATCAACTAAAAAAGTTGCTTAGTTTTTCTACATAAATAATTTACCTCATAATATTTATTCTTAATGTTGTACTAAATTCTTAATCATAAATTGACCATTTTTATCATAATTTTTAAAAACCAATTCTTAAAAATCAAATACTAGAAATAGTCCATTGAATAATTTATGGTGAGGTAAATATTAATATTGAAGTAAATTTAAAAGTGAAATATAGCACTACTTTTTTTGTTTGAAAGCAACAAAACAAAGATAGATTAAAAAAGAGCATAAACAAAGTCAGGTGGGATAACGTGTTAGCTTGAAGATTGACTATAGAAGCTAAAGTGTGAGCTACCATATTAGCATGTTTAAGAATTAAACAGAAAGAACAAGCGGGAGAAGTGGACATAACCTCCCTGCAATCATTAGTAGCAATGTCAACATAAGACCGGAGCACGACCTCAGGAGCCGTTAAGTTGCAATGAAGAGTGGAGCAGTCAGTATGTAGTTCAACAGAAGTTACCCTGCGATCTTTGAGCCAAGTTAATGCTTCTTTACAAGCAAGGGTTTCTGCCATGAGAGGACTCAAACAAGCTGGTAGGGCGCCGTTTGTGGCAGCAACAAAGACACCCATCGGCCTGAAGAGCGCTACCCCGGACGTGGCTTTGTCAGACGACGTGGTGAAACTTGCATCAAAGAAACAAATATCAGTCTGTTCCCGGGTGGACTCCATGGCAGTCGACTGAACATGGGATGGTGAGTAGCGGTGAGCCGAATCAGAGACCTTGTTGCAGACTTGCATCCAAGAGAAAGCAGCAGTCTTCGCCTCCCTCCAAACTCCCTTTGGCAATGGTAGCTTCGCCTCTGACATGGTCCCGTTCCTTGCCTTCCATAGGTGATATAAGACATCCACCACCTTCACAAGTACACACTCTAGCATCTCCATGGCGCTGCTTTATATTTAGGTTGGTTTTAGTAAGAAGAAAATCATTTATTGCTCTCCGTAGGAGGGTCCTCCATTTTAGGGGGACTTTGATTTTCCACAAAGAACTCCATTTATTAAAACCTCCAATGATTTCCCCTCTAATATTCCTACATCCATTTTTAACCTTGTAGCATCCTCCTTGGTCTGCATACCAGTACCATGAGTCCTCATACGTTGGGCTTATGGGAGTTCTGGTGATATGATCCACATCAATTAGGCAAGAATATATCCTCCCAGATAGACACGTCCCAAGAATGTGTTTCCGGATCAATTAACCTAGAAACCTTATAACCATGCAAGTGTTAGGGCAAATTTGTCTGAACCATAGGGTTTGATTCATCCAGTAACCATGGGTGTCCCCAAATTAATGTGGAGCTTCCGTTACCAATTCTACGCCTAACCCCCTTACAAACCAGCTCAAGAGCAACCATGATACGTCTCCAACAAAAACTTGAATTGGGCAATTTCGTATAGTAGCATTAATAAATGAGGAATTAAGAAAGTACATTGCCTTATAAATTTAGGCCACTAGAGATTGGCTTTGTGAGGAAACGCCAAGCCTGTTTGCATAGCATTGCCAGATTAAAAGTCCTTGTGGACTACCTTTTTTCAAGTAATTTCTATCTATAAATAATAGTTATTCAAAAATTTGTGCAAAAAATTCAAAATATAAATATTGTATAAAAATGCATCTAAAATTTCATTTAAAAAGTGACATGTGTCATGCACATTTAGACGCAAAATCATCCACCAAACTTTTGATATTAACTTCTTCCCAAATATCATTTTTAATGGAGATTAAAGCTAATCCATTGAGTCTCTCTTGCAACATACATGATCGTAAGTAAGATTTCAACAATTTCAACTTTGAAAAACTCCTTTCTGCAGAGACAACAGTAATTGGGATAGTTAATAATATTCGATATGCAAAAGTAGCATTTGGAAAACAACCCATCTGTTTCAATGAATTCAATATACACATTGCTCCTATCTTTTCTTTTGATACAATCTCTCTAAGCAATTTTAGCTCAATATACAATTCATTTCCATCAATATCACCACACTGTTCATCTCTCTTAAGAGCTTCTTCTAAACAAATGCAACAAGACTTCAAATCCATATCAGCTATCGATTGTAACTTGTGAGAACTAAACAAAAAACCAAAGTTCCTTTATATAATTCATATTTTTCAAACCTCTAGGTCAATGAATAATAGTTTGATCTACAATGTATAAAAAATAATGAACCTTAAAAGATTCTTTTAGTGATAATGAAGTGTCGTCAACACTCTCATCAAATTGTCTTTTTCTATGAATTTTTCGCTTTTGAGGAAACACTGCCTCAATTTCTAATTCAGTGGCAATTTCCTTGGCACTAGAAAAACTATTTTCTCTATAATTCTTGAAGAAATAAATTAACCATTTAATACTTTATATAATAAAGCTATATGGTTTGGGAAATAATTAATGTTACAATTAATGCTACAACATCCTTTATTATTAAAAAAAAAAAAACACAGCATTTAAAAAATAAAATAGCTATATATTATATAATCATATAAAAACTATACTTTTGAAAAATAAAATAGCTATATATTATATAATCATATAAAAAATGTGTTCAATTAGAGTTTAAATTTACACATACAAAATTTGAAATTTGCTTTCCAAATGTAATTATCTTAGTTATTATTCGTATTGTGAAAATTATAATATAGATGAAATACAATGAAAAATAAATCAATGTAATTATGTAAATTCTCTCTATAAGTTTATTTGAATATGCACATAATTAGAAATTATATTAACCATACAAAATTATAATTATAATTTTAGTTTTAATTTTAATTGTAATTTTGTATTCTATAAAAATAATAAATACTTGACCAATGGAAGCTCAAAAATATTATTATATTAAATAATTTAAAATATTTTAGTTTTTCTATTTTTTATTTATATTTATAATAACATAATTTTTTTCCCTGCATCGCGCGGGTGAATTACTAGTTTGATTAATAGCAACATCAAGAACCATATATTTTGTTTGTAATTGCTTGCTAACTAAATTAACCTCATATAAGATTTCAAACCAAATGATTGTGGCTAGCAAAAATTCAAAGTTACTAATTGCCTCACTTTGAATTTTAGAATCACTGTCTGTATTTGCCACTTGAAGTAGGGCTTCTCGAATAACATCGACTTGATATCTAATTGCTTTAACACTTTCCGCATGACTTTCCCATCGAGTAGATGACAATGGCTTAATAGTTAGATTTTTTACATTACTTTTCAAGATATGCCACCTCTTTGTGGAATTAGCAAATATTGTATAAATACATTGCACTACTCCAAAGAAATCTCTTGCTTTGCTACAACTATTTGAAACGCCACACAAAGTCAAGTTAAGACTATATGACTAACATATGGAGTATAAAATGCTCTACGATTTACATCCAAGAGTCTTTTTGGTACACCTTGATGTCTCCCTCTCATATTTGACCCATTGTCATAACCTTTTCCCCATACATTATCTATATAAAGATCAAGTGATATAAACATATTTTGTAATACTTCAAAAAAACCTTGGCGAGTAGTGTCATTCACAACCAAGAATTCCAAGAAGAACTCTTCTATTTTAATTGGATATATTTTACTTATTTGAATTTTTTTTTTTTTTGATGACCTTTGTTTTAACTGCAGTAATAAGCATAAGTATCAATTCGTTTGAATCTTATGACCAAGATAATGATAATGAATATCATGACTTCTAGCACGTAAAACATGCTCTTGAATGATATGATCAAACTCAGCCAACATTTCAATTAGACCCAAAAATTCTCATTGTTATTCGCATACAATATCTCATTTGCTCCACGAAATGCCAAGTTATATTTAGAAAGATACTTCACAGCAGCAATAATTCTAAATACTACTTTCCTCCAATATTCTTTTTCTTTCAAAATTTGTTCTTGAGCCACTTTACCAATTGTCTCAATTTATTATTATTATTATTATTATTATTATTATTATTATTATTATTATTATTATTATTATTATTATTATTTGTAATCTAAGACGCAACTTCATCCAAGTTGTCATAGTCATATGTTCTACACTAGTTTCATGCTCTTTAAGTCTAACACCAAGATGTGTCCAGTCTCTAAAACCTTCACTGACCAAAATACATTTTCCGATACCTTTTTTAAAAATCTTGCTACAAAAACAAAACACCTTGTCAAGTTCTTTTGAATATACAAACCAATCTCGATAATTTATCTTTAGGACCTTTATTTATTGATAAATCTCTTTTAGGACCATCTTTCACAAGAATATCTATTAATTTAGAATCAAGGGCATCCCAATTTCTTGGATCATATATGTCAAATAAAAGCAAATCATTTGGTTTATCATTGTGACCAACATCATCTAAACAACTATCAACATTATTATTATTATTTTCATTGTCACAGTGATACTGATCATCGTTGTGCACACTATCATTTAAATTTTTTCCAATCTCACAATCATCTTGATCTTCTAGATGAAGATTAACAGCTAGCCATTTTTCTTGGCATCACATCTTTTTGCTCATCTATTTGAGTTTCTTTTGTAATTAATTTTATAAGAGCTCCATTTTGAGATTGAGTTAGTTGCTCAATTCTTCTTTTTATTTTACGCTTCTCAAACCCAGATTAATATTTTCTAGAAGAAATAATTATAAAACGCTATGGAAAAAATAAGAATTTATTTAGAAACTCTATGAATAAATAATTAATCAAGAAACAAATTCTTGAATATATTATTCTGTAATCAGAATTATTAAGTCATGTAAATAAAACAATAAACAAGAATTGTGAAATAATACGTAATTTTAATTACTTGTTAAGAAAATTAAAGAACTTGAGAGTTTATGTGATCAAGAAGAATTAAAGAATTAGTCGTCTGTCGAGCTGCGTCTGTCGATTTCTGTTTGCGTCAATTACATGATGCCTGCTGAGAATTGTGTCAATTTCTTTTTTGAGAAATAATATAGGCCTGATATTAAAATCAACCAAAAATTGATATCAAGTACAAAAATTCTGAAACACAATTCTGTCTTTTATTTATTTTTTCTTCAATAATCGAAGTATCAGAGAATCGAAGATGATCATTGATCAATCAAACCAAACTTGAACAACCATCGGCAAAAGTCCCTCACACGAATATAAAATTAGACCATTTAAAAAATAAAATAAAAATGAAAAAAAAAAAAAACTGCAATTGGATTTTTGAACAACTCAAAATTATACAATTAAACTGAAATGACATGTCTGACTGATCAATGCTGACATGGTGATTAATTTATCAAAAAAATAATTTTTAAATAATTTTTATAAAAAAAAAAAAAAAAAAAAAAAAAAAAAAAAAAAAAAAGCAATGCGGTCACCACCATCCCATTTGACCGGAGACAAAGTATGGCCTTCGTCTCTGGCAGGAGACGAATAACCTTCGTTCGTCTCCAGCCGAAGATAAAGGACCTTACTTTGTCTCCACCAGGAAACAAATTGTTCTCTTCATCTCCGACCAGAGACGAAAAAAGGTCCTTTGTTTTCAGGTCAGAGTCGATGATTGGAGCTTTTTTTTTTTTTTTTTCTAAATAGTTTAAGATCGACATAATTGCTTATGTGCGTGTGTAATTCAGCAACCTATTTAAATATTATTCTTTTTATTTGTAATAGTTAGTGTTACATTGTAGATATTTTTTTTAAGGATTAATACCCAAAATCGTCCTCGACTATAGTGATTTTTCTCAATTTCGTCCTAAACGATTTTGGTGACCTAATATCATCCCAGACTTTTGTGTTTCGCTCAATTTAGTCCCAGACTTTTGTGTTTTTGCTCAATTTAGTCCCTCATTTGTTATTCTGTCCATTTGGTGTTAAATAAATAGACAATTCAGTAATTTTAATATTGGCATCTCTTTTACTCATAGACATGTGAATTGCGAAATCCTTTTTTTTTTTTACGAATTACCTCCAGAATTACTCCTAAAACTGTGAATATAAAATTTGATTTGCAGGTTCGGGAGTAATTCTAGTGTAATTCGTACAAGAAAGAGGAATTTCGCACTTCACAAGTTCAAAGTAAAGAGAGATCAATATTGACATTACTGAATTGTCCCTTTATTTAACACCAATTTGACGGAATAACAAATGGAGGACTAAATTGAGCGAAACACAAAAGTATGGGACGATATTAGGTCACCAAAGTCGTTTAAGACGAAATTGAAAAAAACCACTATAGTCGAGGACGATTTTGGGTATTAACTCTTTCTTTTAATAACCATACTTGCTTAACATTAGCATTGTCCCAAGAAACTCAAAATTAAAGAAGATCAGATCAGAAAAAAAGAAAAGGAATTATAAGGCCAAAGATAGCATCCATTGATTTGAATTCTCTTGAATTCTACTACAAATTAAAGGGTAGGTGAGAAGATGAGAGAGACAGGAGAGGCAGTGATTGGTAATGGGGAAGTGTGAGATCTACAAGCTAGATGACTGGAAACTGGAAATGCATCAATTATAATATTAATGAAGCTACCTATCCCGCCCAGCCCAGCCACACTGCACCCATTTTTTCATCTTCACTTTACTCCATCCCACCATACATACAGGCCGGTTTAATAATAATATTCGATCTCATCTTGACTTCAACGCAACACTATTTTAACAACTCATGACCATTGACCAACTTCAATTAAAACAAAAAAACCATGATATATAACCATTATATTATTCAACTACTCATTAGTCATTTCTTGTCACACAATCACACCACCAGACCCCTTGGAATTGTGTGTATACTACCTTGTTAAGGTTCCACTATACAATATATATCGAATTGGTGATAAGTAGGTAGACATTAACTATTTAATCACACTTCTTCATAGTAAGTCACAAAGTCACATCTCAAATCGAACAGGAGCTATACTCGATCAATCCAATCAACGTCCAACAAAACATTTAGCATAGATCTGACTTTGATATAAAAACGAACGATGTTTTTCTCTCAACTAAACGTCTAAGTTTGCACTTTTGTGTTTTATATATATTGTATGTTTAACAATGATGATGATCTATTCTTTTAATCTTTGGTATGATGACTTCACCGTTTTTCTTGAATTATTTATCATACTTGTCATTTCACATATGTAATTCAACGAAATGTTTATGTGTGTTATGTCTATGCTATACCTATAAGTTTTAAAGTACATTAGCCCACACCATACAAGTAACATGGATCCTAGAAGAAACATGGGTAGGTTGTAGTACAACGTAACTAATAACTATGTTTCGATTCATTCATATATGCTGTTGTGAATTCAAAGCATAGAGAAGGGTTAGGCAGTGTATTATTATTGGTGTCGGTTTGGGTGGGAGAAAGATGGATGACCAAACTGCATATATATACATGCATAGAGTGGCCAAGCATGACGTGTATGTATATGTCTGTTTGTTCAACTCTTGAAGCTAAGGTAGAATATATGACGTGTTGGAACTTTTCGGTATAGACATATTAAGTAGTTTGGTTGAACGGGATGATTAAAGTTTGTTTGTAATTTATAGCGTATATAAAGTATGTATGGATGGAATATATTATATACATATAGCACTTAAATTATTGTACTTAACTACTTATATTGCTCAGGATAATATTAATACACCATCTAATTAGTTAGGGTTCTGATTTATATGAGACAAAACGACTAAAAGGCAACAAAACTGAGAGCATAATAACTATGGTTGGAGATCAACACCGTGTTTCTGCTTCCGCTGCTACGAAATTAAGGAGTGTGTATTCAGTCATGACTTTCATACTTTTAACGACTTTAAAAGTTTGGGGGTATTCAATTTAAACTTTTTTAGTGAGTTTTTAAAAGTTAGGCGGTATTCAATCAATATTTTAAAAGAGTCTTTAAAAGTCATATGTTATTCGATTAAGACTTTTAAAGAGTCTTTAAAAGTCATACGGTATTCAAAAAGTGATGGACGTACTTTTTAATTTTAAGACTTAGACTTTTTCTTCTCAAATATAAATAGTTGAAATCCAACCATCAACCCCAAGATTTCAAAATTTTAGTTCTACCAACTGTGAATGTTTTCTCTCTCTATTTAAATTCTATTTTTTCTCCTTATTTAAACTTTATAATCCTTATACATAAATTCAATAAACTATTTTTTCTTCATTATCCTATATTTTCTTCATGCCTAAACTCTACCAATTTTTTCTCTCTCATAAACTTTACAATTTTCCTCTAAAAATTTAAAATAATATTATTTTTACTTCATTATTGTTTATTTATTTTGATTATATATATTTTTTTCTACGAACTTTTTATTCCAAATTACTAAACTTTTCCTCCGAACTTTTCTCGTAATTTCTAAACTTTCTCTAATTCTCCCTAAATACATGAACAAAGCAAATTTTCCATCTATCATTGTCAAATTTTATTATATGTTTCATAATATTCATATAAATACTTATATATTTTGATTTTTATTCTTCTTTTTTTGTTTTTTGTTTATATTCGCTATATATATATATATATATATATATATATATATATATATATATATATATATATATATATATATATATATATATATATATATATATATATATATATATATAGAGGGTCGCACTCAAGTGTGGCGACCCTTCCCGTGTGGTAATGTGACGATTTTCAGAATACACCAATAGTTAAGTAAGATATACACCATCAACATCAGGAAATGCACCACAAAAAAATGTACACAAATTAGGTACGCATCACCAACAACTCACCATTAGGTGTGAGTAGAAACACCATAGAGTGCTCGAAAATACACCATTAACGTTGGTGAGTTATATGGTGTATTTTTTGAGTCTGTTGTGTATTTTTTGGTGTTTTTTGCATTTCATTGTGGTATGTTTCCCTTACACTGTTGGTGTATTCTGAAATTTCGCCACACGGCCACACTTAACAACATGACCACATATGAGCATTATTCTATATATATATATATATATATATATATATATATATATATATATATATATATATATATATATATAACAATTTGGAGTTGCGAACAATAGCACCTCCTTGTTTTTATGATATATATTATAACATGTTTTGTAAGAAAATTATAAATGATAATAATCGAAATCATTGAAAGTTTGTAAGGATGTATTCAATTTAGAATTTCAATGATTTTTGTAGAATTTTTAAAATAAAAAAATCGATAAAAGTTTATGAATGTTTTTTATATAGACTTTTATAGAATCTTATATAAAGTTTTAAAAAGTTATGAACGACTATATGAAAGTCAATCAAAATTTATTAAAATCTATCAATTTAAAATTTTTTAAAAGTCTACAAAAATTATGATTGAATACACCCCTAAGTTTCTCGTAAATTTTATTCGGTAACGACTACATTTATATCTAACATCATGAGCTGGCTCCTCACGTCTTTCCAATTAAGCTTTGTGCGAAGTGATTTAATTTGTATGCCCAGACGTTTTCAAAAAATAATACGGAGTAATAATAATAATAATAATAATAATAATAATAATAATAATAATAATAATAATAATAATAATAATAATAATAATAATAATAATAATAATATTGTATGCTCAGACAAGGGGTAAAAGCATAGTCCGTACTGTACTATATTTATTGTTCTTGATTTCTCCGAATGTGTCCCCACCACCCAACCATTCAAAATTCCCATTTGGCTTTATGTATACGAAGTTTCACCTCTCTTGCATCCATTCAAGTTACGATCGAAGAGATTATTTATGCAAGTTACGATAATAATTTCCTATTTCTCTATATTTTTGTTCTTTCTATATGCCTAAGTTTATTCCTAAATTATTCAGGAGAATCTTTGCCTTTGTTTTTTTAGCTGGTATTGCACTACGCAAAATTTTCTGTCATTTAAAAAGAAATTGAAATAATATTTTTTTATTTACCAAAAAAAATTGGAGTGATGAGAAAAAAAAAATGTGATATTACATTGACTAAATATACTTCCAAATTTAAAGCATTTCTTGGAATTTGAATATTATTTATCTTATTTAGAGAGAATATACGACAATTATTAAATTAAAATAAGCAATCATTTATTTCAAACAAGGGACGATCAGTGATCACTCCTAGCCAGATGGATCTAGTATGATAAGAATTTAAGATGGTTTGATACAGCTCCATTACACTTTCAAAAGGTTTTGATGGATAATAATGCAATTGGAATTTTGAGACCTAGAAATGTGCCAGCATTGGAAATTTATTAACTTTGCTTGGGTACGTGATTCCTTCATTTTGATAATTTAAAAATAAAAAAATAAAAAGCACGTGAGGTCTAGATTGATCTCCACCAAGTGTAATCTAACTTGATCACGGAGCTTAAGCCCACATGGGTTTAGTTTAATGATTTTGTAGGCAATATTTGAGAGAAGTTATCAAAGTTCGAATCTCGAGACAATAATATAGGATTATGTTCAAAGTGGGTAGATCCCTTGTGTGCATCGGCATTTGTCCATATCTGCTGAGTCATCAAGTCACCATAACTTTCATGGATAATTATTCTGTGGACCCGGGTTCAAAATACACAATTTACATACACAATGTTCACAATTTATTATGTAAATTGTAAACATTCAGTATGTAAATTGTGTATTTTGGATCAAGGTCCACCTTACAAGGTGGATCCATGTCCATAGTATAACAACTTTCATCCTCCCAAACGTTTTGTCGGGCCTTTGGAATTGGAGATTCAACATTTTGGGAAAAAATCATGCAACTTAAATCTTAACTAGAGACCAAAGTTTAATTGATCCAATGTACCAATATAGAGTTTAATTAGACCATTAAATTATAGAACAAAGTCTAATTGAGTCATTGAACCATAAACAAGTTCATTTAAACCACTCACTCACTCACCATTCAAAAGTCATCCAATTTTTTCATATAACCCGTTATTCTAAATTCATACACGTTAAATTCTGAGTGGTTCATAAGATTTTATGCCACTAGCAATCAATAAAATAGAGAAAGTATTTCCACACATCATATGTTGGACTCTTATCTAACTTGCATGAACATGAAACAACCGATTATATGAAAAAATGAGATGATTTTTGAATGTTAAGGGGTTTAATTAAACTTTTTTTTTAATTCAATGGCTCAATTCGACTTTGGTCCCTGATTTAGTGGTCTATTTGAACAATTTTTTTTTTTTGTTCGGTGGTTCAATTAGATTTTGATCTCTGTTCAGTGTCTATTTTGGTCCTTTTTCCTAAAGTTTTTTAATGCTTATTTAGAAGTATTATAACTAAGCAAAATTCCTTTTAAATAAATAAATAAATAAATAAATAAATAAATAAATAAATAAATATATATATATATATATATATATATATATATATATATATATATATATATATATATATATATATATATATATATATATATATATATATATATATATGGATCTTTATTCGTGAGATGGGTCGGGTCAATATGCAAATGTAATACTAAATATTACATTTCATTTTGACCCGACCCGTCTCACAGACAAAGATATATAGTAAGGTTCAAGTGCGGCGATGTCCCTAGGTGCGGCGTCACCAATAGTTCAACAAATATACACCATCAACGTTAGGAAAATGCACCACAAAAACACACACAAATTAGGTACGCATCACCAAACACACACCTTTAGGTGTAAGTAAAAACACCATACAGTGTTCGGAAATACACCATTGAGATCTGGTGAGTTATATGATATTTTTTAGGTCTGCTGTGTATTTTTTGGTGTTTTTTTTTACATTACATTGTGATGTGTTTCCCTTACACTGTTGGTGTATTCTAAAATTCCACCGCACCTAAAAACATCACCGGATTTAAACTTTTTCATATATATATATATATAATTAGAAAACATAATTGCAGACGTTCTTAGTACTCGGATCTATGTTTCCCACTCACCAAGCATAAGATGAAGAAAAATTATACAGGGTACCACTGTTAGCTATGTCTCGATGTACTCCTCATTATACCATTTATTTCTATAACAATATTACATTGACTGGGCTTCTTCAGAACGATGTGCATGGGTCCCCAGTGTCCGTGGTGACTCGTTCGTCATTCGTTGTTGTTTTGGAGTTTGACACTTCCATCTTTCATAAAATATTATATTTACTGAAAATTTGTATACAATTTTTTATTATGTGATCTAATCTAATTTTACAAATTTAAAACATATAATGAACTCAACTAATGAATATAAAGATCAAGGACTTCCTATAAAGAGTTATTATTAATCACAAATGTTATCAGTATTTATAAATAGTTAATAATTGTAATAGAGAAAATATGAGATCAATTTTATAATTGTTACAAACTTTTAAGTTTACAATACAAATAAAACTAACCTCCCTCATTTTGACATTATTTTTCAGCAACTGTAAAATATTAATATACCCAAATGGTTAGATTAGATCAATCATTACTATTTACCTAAGAATTTGTTCTCATATATATAAAAGAGACGGATCATTTAAGAACCACATGCCAATGAGATAAATGAGAACTCATCGAAGCCGTTCATTTGTCCAGATTTAATGGATTAAAAACAATTTTTTTAAAATGAAAAAATACGGTGACATTTTTGTAAATAATTCAAACTTTGAAGTACAAGTAAATTATGTTAAAAGTACAATTAACAATTTCATAGAATGCACCTTAGTGCAAGTAAAATGTATACAAGTGCAACAAACTAATATCCACGGAGCAACAATATTAAGTGCACATAACGTTATCATTAGGTGAGCCAATGTGAAAAGGTAAATTACTTGCATTATAAAGTAAAAATGTTTGCACTTTCAAGTGCATTTAGTTGCACATTTTACTTGCACGTTGGCACATATCACTTGCACTTTTAACAAAAGTTACTTGCACTAAAGTTTGAGTTATTCACAAAAATGACACAACGTTTATTTAATTACCCCTGATCCGTTAGATATGGACAGATAGACGGCTATGATTGGTTCTCATTGCTCTCCTGGACACACACACATATATATAGACTTTTGTTCAAATGCGGTCGCGCCTTCACGTTCATTGTTTTTCTTATTTTTAGTAAGTGCATTTTTGTCTTTTCATATTTTTCTTTTGCTATTTTTCCAATTTAACCATGTTTTCATACTTTAAGTAACCTCTGATTTTTAGTAACCATATTTTTCAACTGGTTTTTAGTAAAGTTCTAAACCAATTAAACCGGTTGAAACCGGAAAAAATAACAATAGAAAAATATGAATAGACAAAAATGCCCTTACTAAAAATAGGAAAAGTCATAAAAATGACTAAAAGTGTCCAAGAAATAATAGTCTGGGATGTTAAACGTGAAAAACAATAGTCTGAGACTAAATTTGAAATTGTCACCAAAGACAAGGGACTCTGGTGAAATTAACTATATATATATATATATATATATATATATATATATATATATATATATATATTGTTGGCTATACCAAACTAAACCTAAATTTTTTTTTTCAAAACTAAATACTTTTATTTATTTAATCAATTAGTTTACAGTACAAGCATAACTTGTAAATTAATGAAAAAGAAAAAACACAAAATACAAATGAAATTGTGATCCATCCACACCAAACATATATTTGAATAGAAAACGAAATATTTGAAGATTTAATGGAATATATGATATGCAAAAAACAATAGAAAAAGGAAACCGATTTCATCGAGAAAAAGACTGGAACCAAACATGTCGGCTAACACGTAAAGGACGAAGCAATGTGAAGCCATGTAAGAAAAGCCACCCAAAACAAAAGAGAACCTTTACAACAACCAAAGGAAACATTACAAAAAGTTCAAGAAAATTTTAAATTTTGAAAATATGGTTTCATGTGTTACAATTTTCAGCTGACAAAGCCGCCCATGGATACATGCATGTTTTTTAGACACGTACATTATATTTTTTCCTTTTTTTTTTTGGGTCATTTTTCCCCTCATTATGCTTGATTGTTTACTGGCTTTTCTTGGATTTTGGTAAGATGTTAATTTTTTTTTAATAATAATTAAATGAGTTTGTTTTACTATAGTTTTCAAACGTAGTTCTATTGTTTCACCGTCTTTTAACTACTGTAAAACTACTTCTAGCAGTGTCTTTTGAAACGCCATGGGTGGTCTTTAACAAGTACAAATTTGCAAAATATAATTTGTGATGAATGTTGGGTGTCAGTCGGGTTGGTTGAGTTCAGTCACTGCTCGATTTGAGACGTATACCACTGGAAATTATGAAATTTTTGATCACCTGAAAGTTATCTTAAATCAAGTCGAAAACATTGTTCCGATCACTTTTGATATCCGAAAAAATCTTGATTGCTATTTTCGACCACTTTTTGCTTTCGACTTTTTAAGATCACTTTCAAGTGGTCAGAAATTTCATAATTTCCAGCAGTGAGTAGTGTTGTGACTTACTATGGAGGAATGCTGTTAAATGATTAATGTCCATCTAGTTATCTCCCATTGGTTTTAAGTAAGATATGACAATTAGATAGTCAAATTTGTCAAACGAAAATATGAAGAAATTATTTCTCAAATGGAAAAGGGGATGAAGTAGTACTGTACTGCTTCTTTTCTTAGCTTTTAAAGGGCATCTCCAGCACTTTTTATTTTTATTTCTCATTTCAGATTTTCCAACTTAATTTACTCTCTAATTATTATTGAATTTAAAAAGTAGAAATCGTTGAAAAAGAAAGATAGAAAATGGGAAAAAAAAAATCATACTAAACATTTCTTAGTATGATTTTTTTTTCCTACTTTCTATCTTGTCGCATTTCAATTATAGTATGCTAAACTTGACCCTCCGACCAACAATGTTAGTTGACTAAAGATTTTCTACTACTTAAATGTTTATGTTTAATTTCGTACATTTTTATGTTTAAATGCCTCATATTTCTCTCCAGATGAAAATAAAAAAGAAGTTTTAAACCAAAATTAAAGTTATTGGTTCAAACTCACAAATGGATTTCCTAATGGAAATAATATATTTACAATCACTGCACTAATAAAATAATACCAGTAAAATACTTCTAAACAAACATGACCTACTATACATACCCAAACTAAAAACCAAAAAAAAAAAAAAAAAAAAAAAAAAGGAAAAAAAAAAATACTCCTTAAAATTGTTTTCAATAAACATCAGCCTCCCAATATCATATAAGGAGTCCGAAGCTTTAAACCGAAGCTCACCAACTCCTGTGGTCATGGCCATGATAATTAAAAAAAAAAAAAAAAAAAAAAAAAAAAAAAAAAAAAAAACATAATCATAATAAGAGTAAATACATTATATGGAAATGTCAGCGTCTTAACAGATAATAAGTGAAGGTTCATGACATAACATGCTGCGGTGTCATTTTTTTTTTTTTTTTTTTGACGAAAGAAACTTCTAGTCACTATCCAAGTGTGTGCATTGAGTTTGGGTAAAACTCGTTTTGTGACCTTAGTTGGCAAAAGATCATTATCCGAGTGTGTGTACTGAGTCTAGGTAAAACTTGTCTTGTGACCCTAGTCGGCAAAAGATCATTATCCGAGTGTGTGCACTGAATCTAGGTAAAACTTGTCTTGTGACCCTAGTCGGCAAAAGACACCTTGATTGTTCATAGCTAACTGACTCAAACCAAGAGGGCTGAGATTCAAACTCATGACCTTATGATTACAAATTTGTATCCTTAACCATCTTGGTTGGGGTTATACCGGCTATGTTGTCATTTTGTTTACAAGAGTTATTGCTTATTAGAGAAGAACATATAGACTTTAAAAAAAATTGGTTGCAAGGAAGATCCGTAGCCATATCACTACTTAAGGGTGTGCACAGATAAATGCTATTTCTCTATAACAATTCATAAATCACACATAAAATATAAATTACAATTAAAAAATCATGTCAATAAACTCGATCGAAAGAGTGTTGAAATAGATTGAGTAATTTAATCAGATGAGATAAGGATTGAAGTTTGAGTACAGATGAAACACTGTCCTCATCAGGAAAGTTGCATGTGGCATAGCGAGCTTGCTTTCTCTTGCCATAAAATCAGGCCAGACAACTTTTTTTTTTTTTTTCTTTTTTCTTTTTTAATTTAATTTTTTTCTAAATATGGTTTCAGGAAAAGCAGGTGACCATAACTTGCAAAGTAACAAACAAATAAATTAAGTAACAGCACTGCACACAACTCCCAATTTCCCAAAATATTAATTAATAAACTTTTCTGTCATCCATATTTTTTCTAACTCCAATGGTACTTTTTAACATGTATATGGTAAAGTTTTTTACTTGTATATTGTTGACTTTTAATTTATTTATTACCTTAAAAAGGGGGAAAAACCTACCAATTTAATTGGTACAGTAATTAGTAATTAAATATCAAAATTTGAAATTTTAATGCAATGGTTGCCATATGTTGGGGACTAAAAAATGTTGAAATGAGAAAAAAAAATGTGTTATGAATGTAATCAAATTTTTATGGAATTATGTGTTAATTCAAATCATACTGTATTTTCCGTATTGATTAAAAAATTAATCAGAATTGTACGAAATTTTAAAATTTTAGTAAAAAATTATTGACTTAAAAAATCATATTATAATTGTTAAACATGCAACAAAATAATTTGTACCAAGAAACTATAAAATAATTTGACAAATAGATGAGGACCACGCTACGATTGTATGGAATATGGCCTAAATCATGCCAAATAGACAATACGTCACCAAGGCGGGATGGGTGCGGGCAGGAAGACAATTAATAAGGAGCCTTTGCTATGAAGCAAAATAATTCATTAAATAATTTTTGTTGAGTATTAAAGATCATTTCCAAGGTCATTCATCATTATTTGATCGGATAATAAATTAGCATTGTTTGCCAACATATACCAACGGAAAAGTTATTGCATTAAGTATTTCAATTGAGTGTGTAATGTGTATGTATAAAAATTTATTAAACATACTAGGTTTTTTTATGTGCAATTCGTGAAGATTTTAGCCTAATATGAAAATATGTTAAAATTATTAATAAAAATAAAAATATTTATTCATAAAAATAATTTTAAAATACTATTTTTAATGTAGGATAGTTGATAAAACCAATGAAAATAAATATAAAGCAATGGGATTGGAATTTCTTAGGAAATAACACCACATGAAAATCCAAGTCATGCATACAACACACTTTAATTTCTAAATTTTCGGATAACATTTATATACGCAAAAAACCCAATCTCTAGATCGGTGCACAACCCAACCCTACGTTGTTGGAAACCGGTCCCTAGGCCGCAACAAGCTCGATCCTTAGATCGTAAATAAATCCAATCTATTGGTTGGCATGTAAAATCTAATCTCTAGATCACAATAAAGCCCGATATCATATCTCGGCACAAGCCTTACGAAGTAGGCAATTAAGTTCGACCAAGTCGGTCATCCCACTACTGGTAAAATTTAATCGATCTCTTGATCGGTCCAGGCGGTCCATAGACTGAGAGCTTGAGCAAGGGCCATAGAGGAGAAGCGTCCTCATTAACGATCATAAGATCGGTAAAAAGAACGGTCCCTAGACCGATAGCCTGAACAAGAGCCTTAGAGGAGAAGCGTCCTCATCGAAAATCAGTAGATCGGCACAAAAATCCTGAGCAAAGACTCGGGAGATGAAGAAAATCCGGGTAGAAAGAATGATCTCTAGATCACATATTCCCGGTCTTTAGATCGGAAGACGAATCCGACCCCGAGTCGATATAAACTAGTCCCCAGGCTGCGAAAAATTTGATCCTTAGCTCAATGCGTCACCCGACCGTAAGCGTCAGTAAAAGTCGGTCTCTAGGCTTCAATAAATCCGATTCCTAGATCGATATCAAATTCGACCACTAGATATATGGGAAATTGGGTAGTCCCTAAACCGCGACAGATCTGACCTTAAAACATCGGAAGAAGATGGTTGCTAGACTACAATAAACCTCATTGGTAGATCGGTAACCCGACCGACCTCAAACACGGAAAGGAGGGTCGTTAGAAAACCAACCCCTAAAACGACATTCAAGTCAGCATTCAAGGTGAATAAAAGACCTCTAAGGCAGAAGTAATCAATGCCAACCTTAACGGAAAATATGGGAAAAAAATGTAAATCCCAAGCCCCCCATGGTGACGATCTTGGTACTTCGGGGAGTGGGGGGCTAGTTGCAAGCGCGTAAATCGACCTTGTGATCGGCCCTTATGATCTAAGTAATAATGTAAACTAGGCCCTACGGGCAATCGATCGTCATCATTATGAACTTAGAGCTATTTGTTAACTCAAGTACAATATGTGATCCTAAGCCTTAACACCCGACCTCATAGTACTCTCTTATAGTGCCGAACTTAGCCCCACAGGGAGTGGGGGGCTAGTAATTAACGGGAATATAACGTTGTGGACTGTAGACCATATCGATTCTAGGTCGGAACCGATCAATCATATTGATTTTAGGTCGAGACCAACCGACTGTGGCAATTTTGGAAAACCTAATGCAACCTCCATAACAAACCGGGAGCATACTCGAGAAAGTTCCAATCTTAGGGCCTGTAAACTCATATAAATAGCAAAAACGGGTTGGACCCGACCCCAAGGTGTAAACAATCGAAATAAGAGACAAACTAAAAGGCGAAACAAAGAGAATGAAATAAGAATAAGAAGCTCGGTGCCGCAAAAGTTTACGCTCGGAATGACTCGAGCCGACCTTGTATTACTCACTTGTGGTGTCGATCTTAGAACCATATGGAGCGGGGGTTGATAAGGAACCCAAGAAGATCAGACTCAACATCAAGATGAAAAATTCGGGAGTGTTAAAATCCTAACTTCGGGAAAAAACCAACCAACCATAACAATCTCATGGTCAAAACCGACCTCTATTTCACGGGAAGTCCAACCTCAAAGTTAAGATAATGGACTTAACCGTCTGGCTTTAACCTCATAAACAACTAAGAAGAATGGATGAAACCGATAGGTCCCCGACCCGTGGGTGAAATGTAGTAATGTGCGACTAAGTCATGGACGAAATAGAAGAAAACAACCATGCATTGAGTAAAATCGAAATAAAATCAAAAGTTTGCACGCTCAGCACAACTGGGGCCGTGCTCCCATTAATTCAAGTCAAAGTTTTCCCTACACAGATCGGGGTCAGCCTCCCAATTAGATGGTATTACTCCTGAGGTGGAATAGACTTAGGCACCCCATTTGACTCCTTTTGGAGTGGCTCAGCTAAAGCAGGCTGAATATACTAGGCAAGCCCGAGATCGGCAACCTCCTCGGGCAGGACGCCAAGGACGGCTGCTAGGTCGTCATCATTTAACGACTCGACGAGGGCCTCCTTCACATCAGCGTGCAACTTTTTTTTTTCGTGCATAAGAAGGCCCATCGGCCATATTCTCGAACTAGTTTCTCCCCGACCTTGGTACTTAGCAGTGATCGGAAGAAAGGTTCGCCGACGGCTGGATCATTGAAAATCCGAGCAGCTAGGAGCCCGGGCATTATAACAACGTCATGAAGGAATGATGCCGAAGCCTTTTTGTCCGTGACCGCCATGGTGATTTTCCCTCGGCTAGCTCAACCCTTTTCTCTGCTAACTTGGTCATCTCCTCGAGCTCTCGAATCTTAATCTCCTAACGAGCGATGGACTTCTTGGTGCTGTCTATATCCTTTTGGTAAGATTGTTCGGTAGCTTTAGCACGATAGAACAGGTCGACCAGTGTGCAGCCCATCTACGAACACATGATTGAATTAGCCACGTTTTGTAAAAATGCACAAGGCGGGGAAGTCGGGAGAGTTATACCTGGATCAAGTCATGAGCACCGATTTCCTCGACTCGGTTGGTGGTCTAGTCGGAAGTGTTCTCCACATTAGGCAAGATCGAGTTGATCTTGTCTAGGAGAGTTGTGGGCTACCCCCTCCCCCTCCCCCAAGAGTAGGGTGTCAATGATGACTGTGTGATCGAGAGATTCAACCCTTTTTTACCGCTTTGACTAAGCCTCCTCACCTCAATCCGTGGCTGACTCCTTTCTCCTTTTGCCTTGTGCTCAGACGATAGGAAGCTCGGTGGCTGAGCAGCACGAAGGTCATCCGCGGAAAGGCAGTATGGAACAAGGCTAAGGTAGCTACAATCGCCTTCTTCTTCCTGTCGAGCGTGATTCTTTGGCGAGGAATCTGGGTGCTGGTAACATCGAAAAACTCATCCAAGCCCATTTCTGCAAAATTGAACATCAAAAGTTAGGAAGTGATATAAAACTTTTATATAAGCCCTAATATTACAAGATCGTTAAAAGTAAAAAACCTCCTAAGACCGGCCTAGTCGCCCTTGGGGGAATAACGATGGTGACTTCCCTCGTCTCGGGGACGTATTTCTTGTCAAGATCATACCGAGGACCTTGAAGACTGGCTACCGTATAATCCTCAGGGGTCCAGAATACCTGATAATCATAAAACTCAGATGAAATGGCCTCAACATGAGCGTTCAAAGTCGATGTCGGGCTGGGTCGACATGCTAAAAGAACTAGGAACTCTAGACGTTCGGTACCAGGAGGCACCACTTGTACTTCAACGTGAAGAAGCAGTTTTTCCATCCCTTGTTATTATCGTGGAGAAGGGTGATGCTCCAGACCGGCTTTTTTGCCTAGATCATAATAATCCCCCCCCCCACCCCCCCCCCCCGTGTTTTTTGGTGGAAGAGCTCGAACTTAGAACATGAAGCAAAAGAGCTCTAGCGTATAGGGGATGTTGCGACGGGAACATATCTAGATAAAACAGGCTAAAATTCGATGTGCATTCGGACAGATCTGACCAAGTAAGACCCCATAGTATTTGAGAAAGGCAGAAAGAAAGGACGAGAATGGAAGGGAAATAGAGGCTTTCAAAGAATCTAAGTGCAACTCGATCCAATCCTCGTTGTGGCGTTCGATGATGTTGCCGAGACTACATCAGACATCATATGTAGTCCGACTATCTAGGAGATTGGCAAGATCCTGGAGCTCGAAAATGGTCAAAAGGGGTTCGTATGTCCCGACCTGTTCGGGAGTTAGAAATTTCTGCCTCCCAGTAGCAAGAGTGGGGGCTCGGGTCTGAGGTGAAGGACCAGAAGATGGTCGGGTGGCAGAAGGGATAGAAGGAGAGCAAGTGTGGATAAAAGTTACTCGAGTTGAAGGATTTGTGCCCTTAATTGGGTAGAGAATTCGTAGGCGTGCTAGGCCCTTCGAGTTGCTGATCCGCGACGGTGCTCTGTGAATCCCCCCGGACTTCTGAGAACTGCTCGACTTCCTCGATGACAATGTCATACGGTGACACCGAGAATGAGCTCACTTCGACCATGGTGTCGTAGTCCCCAACGGAGATATTATGGATGTCCGAGTTAGACATGGTACCCCTTCCTTTAGAAAGAAGATGAGGGGAAGAGGTTTAACGAGATCTCGTTAACCGAGAGTACGTGTTAATAAAACCTAAGACCGAGAACACTAAAGATCTAGGAACATAAGTTAATTAAAACATTTGAGATCGAATCTTTATCGAGAGAGGTGATCAGGAGCGCTTGACTTTGATGAAGTTTTTTGAAATCCTTGTATTCGACCCTTTGTCTCAGTCGCCCCCGAGCTAATACGCTACGATCAGTTACACTAATCCATTTTTCAAAATACATGTCCGGGACTATTTACACTATCGGTCCTTAATTGGAATTAAAAATTTGTTAGTGGTATAAGTAATATACTTAGCATTAACTACTTTTTTTTTATGCTATTTGTGTTGTATATTTATAATTTATTTTTAAGTTTACCCTCAATTTTTTTTGTCAATTCTACCCTCACTATGTATAATACAAACTAGCGTGCGCACACACAGATATATATATGTATGTATGTATGTAAACGTACGTACGTATGTATATAGAGAGAGAAGGTAAGGGTGGGAGAGTTGAATTGAAATTATTATATTCCTCTTGGCAGCATTGAAAAAGATGAGAGGCATGCAGGTTCCCCAGCTAGCTAAGTTGTTAACATCCAAGTCACCATTGTGGCATACACCTAAAACATACACCTTTTATATATATTCACTCAAATCTTTGGAAAACGTCCAACCATCTAAGTATTTAATTTGATGCTCCGCTCCTTCCTATATTCCCTGCCTTGCCTGTCATCCCCCCCACCGGTCCCATGCATCATACCAATTTCTTTCAATTCTAACACTTGTTCCTCAACGATTACGACTTTGCCACCACTATATATAACACGTAAATACCACTATTTTCATTCATCCAATTAATAATTTTTAAGTTGTTCTTCATTTAGTCTTGTTTGGGATGGGACCATTATTTAAGTTGTTTTACATGTTATGCTCACATGCATATCTTAATTTGTAAAGAATGGATGTGTTCCTGTTCCTCCTGTTTACACAGAGTCGTCTTAATTGGTTTTGTTCTTAGTCATCTCTTGCGACTTTTATTTTAATGTATTAATGCTTTTAATAAATTTGTTTTTCTAGAAGGAAAATGAAATCCCCCATATGCCATGCATTTAGCCTTCAATAAATATGCTAAGAACAATTTAAAAGTAATACCCTTATTTTGTTGAGAGAGACATTATTGGTCTTGTCTCGTGGTTGGAATTTGTAACCTATAAAATGAGTGGTCACAACTTACAAATTAAGATACACGTACAAATAAACTCATTAGTTATCTACCAATGCCAATGACATTCTTCTTATCGTTTCCCTAAATTTTTGTACTATTTAACATAATTTTATATAATTAAATCGGTCAATTTACAAACAATTATCATAACAAATATAACACTTCACATAATCCAGGAAAGTATTTGGGGGTGTTTGGTAAACAATTGTTAGTTGATTGAGTTAGTGTGTTTGATTATTTGATAACATTAACTGATGGTAGAAATGTGTTTGATAAATTAGTTGTTAGTTTATAGCTGATTACATGCAAAATGACTTTCTCAAAAAGTTTATCAAAAAAAACTGTTTTGAACAGCTTTTTTGAAGCAATAAGTTGTTACAAAAAACTAATTAATCAAACATTCATTGTTTAACGAAATCAAACAGCTAATAGTGGTCAAATAAGTCAAAATTAGCTAATAAGCTACCTATGTTACCAAACAGGGCTTGGTGTAAAAAAAATTAATTTAAATAATATTTCTTTTTAATGTGATAAAATACTTTATTATAACACAGATCTCTTTACTTCATAAATAAACTAATATACTTTTTATTTTTTATATGCTATTATCAATAATCAATTTTTTTAAAAATCCAAATTATTGATGACTATATACTCTAAATAAATAAAACAAGGAAATTTTTATTTTGCCTTCTTAAAATTACCTTGTATGTTCATCTTTTGATGTTGTATTATATTATTTATAATTTTTAAAAAGAAAAATTATTTATATTATTTATTGCTTATTTATTAATTAATTGTTCATACTACAATTCTACAAATTAATTATATATAAAGATGTCATAAAAGAGTTTATAGGTAATAAAAATGAAAACTAAATGCTAAAGAAAATAATAATAATAATAATAATAATAATAATAATAATAATAATAATAATAATAATAATAATAATAATAATAATAATAATAATAATAATAATAATTGAAAATTAGAAAATAGATGGACTAGGAGGGCCCTGTGTCCCAGTAGAAGTGTAGAAGTTGGTATTGCAAAGTTGTCCAGAAAGTGATTTTAATTAGGGTGTGACCCCATAAATCTGCAAATAATTTCAGAATTCTCCCCCGGTGGCAGTATATTAATTTCTTTGGGGAGTAAATACCGGCGGAGGTCCTCCGACTTTGGTGGCACTGCCACTTTTAGTCCTCAACTTTTAAATCAACCACTTTTAGTCCTCTTACTTTTTGTTTCTAGCCATCTATGGTCCTTTCGTTAAACTTGACCATCTAATGCCGTTTTCTAAACGATAATTCAGTCATTTCATAATTAATTTATTAATTATTATGTTTAATTTCCTCATCAGAATAGTCAAACAATGATTTCCCAGCTATGAACATGTACAAAACCAACTCGTGAATCAAAATGGCGTACAAAAGCTGGTACGAAGGTTGTGCCAAAACGACGTCGGGATATCTCGATATGACTCTGCAAACATAATAATTAATAAATTAATTATGAAGGACTGAATTATTTTTGAGAAAACAGCATTAGATGGTCAAGTTTAACGAAAGGACCATAGATGGCTAGAAACAAAAAGTAAGAGGACTAAAAGTGATTGATTTAAAAGTTGAGGACTAAAATTGGCAGTGCCACCAAAATCAGAGGACCTCTGCTGGTATTTGCTCTTTCTTTGGGGCTTTGGCTACTAACGAAAGAAAGAATGGATTATTATATACAGTGATGATTGATGTGATTGAAGGTACAAATGCCAAAAATAGATCTACACGACGCCTGAGCTATAATTGTAATTATCACTTTTTTAGGGGACCACTCAATTATCCAATTTATTGTTTTTGTTCTTAGCCACACTACCTTTCCCTAATGTCCTATTATTATCAATAAATAAATAAATGTGTCCTATTATTATCAATAAATAAATAAATGTGTGTGTGTGTGTATATATATATATATATATATATATATATATATATATAGGGAAGGGTTCCCGTGCGAATATAGCTTCCCGTGCGGTTGTGCGGTTAGATCTGAGCCGTTGATAAAATCTAAATCAACGGCTCAAATCAATGAATATTAAAAAAAACGCGTGTTTGGAAGAAAGCCACGCACCTTTAAGTGTTAGATCTTAAGCACAAACTCACGCACATTAAGTACAAAACCCACGCACAATAAGTACAATCTCACGCACATTAAGCACAAAACCCACGCACATTGTTGGATTGTGCTTATGCGTGGGTTGGTAGACGCTTTTGGTCAGTAGACGCTTTTGGTCATTTAGACGTGCTGCATGCTTCTTCATCCAACACACATTAAGCACAAACTCACGCACATTAAGTACAAAACCCACGCACATTAAGTACAAACCCACGCACATTGTTGGACAAGAAGATGCGCTTTTGGTAGACGCTTTTGGTTTTGGTAGACGCTTTTGGTCATTTAGACGTGTTGCATGCTTCTTCATCCAACACACATTAAGCACAATCTCACGCACATTAAGCACAAAACCCACGCACTTTAAATATTAACACACGCATATTATATACAAAACTCACGCACATTAATCACAGAACCGCTCACATTAATGTTGACCTAAATACAAAAATTACAAAATTGCCAACGCGTTTTTTTTTTTTTTTTTTTTTTTTTTTTTTTTTTTTTAATTTTGGTAATCCTAGACGTTGATTTAAGCGAGATGAATGGCCCAGATTAAACCGCAAAAACCGCACCTGAGCAACCTAACCGCACCAGAACCTGATTATATATATATATATATATATATATATATATATATATATATATATATATATATATATATATATATATATATATATATACTAATTTTTTACGCGCATTGCGCGATTGGGATAATGCCCAATGTTTTTTTTTTTTTTTAAATAAGTACTTTAAAGTATATAAAGACAAAATTATATTGAAATTGTTCATGCATAGATAATTGAATGTTAAATTTGCGTATTTAAATTGGCAATTCTAAGTTTACAAATGCAAGATAATATAGTCAAGATTGATTATAATTGTCAATAAAATAATTGTATAGATATGGTTGAAACCAAATACGGGACATAAAAGAGAGCAAATAAAAATTAGGACATAAAATATTAAATATATACTAATATTGAAAAGCTAACTGCTGTTTGCCAAACAAGGACATTGCGAGATAGTTTCCCACTTCAATTTGTTGTGTGATTTGAATACTCTTTTTGTCAATAAATCCCCAATAGTTAATATGATTGGCTTAATTATATTTTTTTATTTTTTAAAAACAATTATTATTATTATTATTATTATTATTATTATTATTATTATTATTATTATTATTATTATTATTATTATTATTATTATTATTATTATTATTATTATTATTATTATTATTATTATTATTATTATTATTATCTAAAAACATAATAAGAATCAATCCAAGTTATACCCCTGGTTTATGTCTGTTTGTTCCGTTAATTTTTTTTGTACCTTGTGCTATAAAAGTTGTACTACATAATTTTTTGGACAAAAATATCCATGCCGTTATAACTTCTGTTATCTTTCCATATTATTATTCCGATGTATATGCATACACAATAATTTTTCTTACATCCTTCAATGGTAAGTTTGAATTCATTTAGGTTTTAATTAAAATGTTACCATAGTTATATTTAGTAATTTATCATTTCTATAATTCTTACCTCAATAATATTAATATGAATTATACAATTATATATATATATATATATATATATATATATATATATATACACACACACACACACACACACACGCACACTATTATTTTTAAAAAATTAATATAACTAAGGGATTTTAATATTGTGCATATATTTTTTGCGCATCGCGCATATAAAATACTAGTTATTAAATATATGTATACCCTTAGGTCATTTTATATGTTAATCTAAACAGCTAATTTTTTCAAATATCTTTTTACCAACCGTTGATATAATTCGCTGATCAAATTCGTTAATATAATCCGCTAACGCTAACTGCTAACTGCTGATTGTCAAACAAGGACATTGCGAGATAATTTTCAATTCAATTTGTTGTGTGATTTGAATACTGTCTTTGTCAACAAATCCCTCAAGTAGTTAATATGATTGGCTTTATTAATTATATTTTTTTAATTTTTTCATGGTATTAATAAAATACTTGGTAAATAAATATATAGCATTATTTTGTATTATAACTTTGAAATTTAATTAAAAAATAATGCACAAAAAAGATAATAGACAATGTAGTGTATATAATAAATTGATGAATTTGAATGTAAAGAATTTTTACATTGGAAAAATATATAGACAATATAAATATTAAAATTATTTCTCTTAATTAATTTATTGATAATGAATAAATTTTTTTTAATAAAGACATTGTAGGGACCATGTAACAGATATAATCAATTGATGAATTTGAATGTAAAGAATTTTTATATGGGAGAAAAATAAATACAATATATAACTAATAAAATTATTTTTCTTATTTAATTTATTTATAATGAATAATATTTTTTGAATAAAAGCATTGTAGACACATAATTCTAAATTAAAGAAATGCATATGTATTATTTTTTGTTGTAGCTACTAAATTATTATTTAATTTAATAAAAGTAAAATAGAGTACTAATTATGCCAACTTTGATTGGGATGCGGTTCGAACCTAAGATCTTTCTTATTGAAATCAATGAGTAAGTTAACGATGAATTAACAGAAATTAACGGAAAAGATAATATTTAACGGAAAAGCTAACGGATAATCATATTTATTAAGGATAAATTAGGAAATCTTAAGGAAAAATTAAAATCTGATCAATCTAAGCCAGTCATTTGATTAAAAAATTTGACCGCCATTTTTTCTACCCATTATAGGCCTAACTCTCTTGGGCTCTTATTAGTATACTAGTTTTTTACGCGCATTGCGCGATTAGGATAATGCCCAATGGTTTTTTTAATAAGTACTTTAAAAAGTATATCAAGGCAGGATTATATTATAATTGTTCATGCATAAATAATTGAATGTTGAATTTGCGTATTTAAATAGGTAATTCTAAGTTTACAAATGCAAGATAATATAGTCAAGATTGATTATACTTGTCAATAAAATAATTGTATAGGTATGGTTGAAATCAAATACGGGACATAAAGGAGAGCAAATAAAAATTAGGGCATAAAATTTTAAATATATACTAATATTGAAGAGCTAGTTGTTGATTGTCAAACAAGGACATTGCGAGGTAGTTTTCCACTTCAATTTGTTGTGTAATTTGAATACTCTTTTTGTAAATAAATCCCCCAAGTAGTTAATATGATTGGCTTAATTATATTTTTTTATTTTTTTTATTTTTTAAAACAATTATTATTATTATTATTATTATTATTATTATTATTATTATTATTATTATTATTATTATTATTATTGTTATTATTATTATTATTATTATTAAATATATATGTATACCCTTAGGTCATTTAAATGTTAATCTAAAAAGTTAAATTTTTCAAATATCTTTTTACCAATCGTTGATATAATTCGCTAGTCAAATCAGCTAATAATCCGCTATTGCTAACCGCTAACTACTGATTGTCAAACAAGGACATTACGAGATAGTTCTCACTTCAATTTGTTGTGTGATTTGAATACTCTCTTTGTCAACAAATTCCTCACGTAGTTAATTAATATGATTGACTTTATTAATTATATTTTTCTTAATTTTTTCATGGTATTAATAAAATACTTGGTAAATAAATATATAACATTATTTTGTATTATAACTTTGATATTTAATTAAAAAAATATTTCACAAAAAAAGATAATAGACAATGTAGTGGATATAATCAATTGATGAATTTGAATGTAAAGAATTTTTACATTGGAGAAAAATAAAGATAATATAATATAATAAAATTATTTTTCTTAATTAATTCATTGATAATGAATTATTATTTTTTAATAAATACATTGTATGGATAATGTAGCGAATATAATCAATTGATGAATTTGAATGTAAAGAATTTTTATATTGGAGAAAAATAAAGACAATATAACTAATGAAATTATTTCTCTTATTTAATTTATTGATAATGAATAATTATTTTGAACAAAAACATTGTAGATACATAATTCAAAATTAAAGATCGAAATGCATATGTATTATATTTTGTTGTAACTACTAAATTATTATTATTTAATTTAATAAAAGTAAAATAGAGTACTAAATATGCCAACTTTTATTGGGATGAGGTTCGAACTTCGAACTTAAGACCTTTCTTATTGAAATCAATGAATAAGTTAACGGTGAACTAACAGAAATTAATGGAAAAGATAATATTTAACGGAAAAGTTAACGGATATTCATATTCATTAAGGATAAATTAGTAAATCTTAAGAAAAAATTAAAATCTGATCAATCTGAGCCATTCATTTGATTAAAAAACTTGACCGCCATTTTTTCTACCCATTATAGGCCCATCTCTCTTGGGCTCTTATTAGTATAGTAGATATATATATATATATATATATATATATATATATATATATATATATATATATATATATATATATATATATATACATACAAACAAGTAATTCTATATGTACTCTCATTTTGTACTTCATATGATTTGATATGTTTTGATTGCTCAATTTTATAGGGAGCCATGATGTTTATCAATTTCTTTTTTTCTTCCTCCAATCAAATTTAAACACAAGTGGTAATAAAAATAGGGAATATATTTTTAGGAGTACATGTAGTATTTTTGTATACATATATATAAAAGGTGATGTTCCAATGAGATCACCTCCCCGTTGAGACCGTGCGAACCAACATAGATTCACACAAACTACTCCAAGTAGAATGTGTACATGAAATTTTAGATTATGTACATTCATGTACAAGTCCGCACGGTCTCACAGGGAGGTGGTCTCATTTCGTCACATGATCAATAATAATAATAGATTCCTCTTTGTACAAAGTGATCACTGATCTCAGTTGTCCATCGAGTTCATCAATGATTGAAGGCTTTAGTAAATAAACACAACGTCAATTTTTTAATTGTTAAAAAATTTTAGGAGATGAGTTTATTTTATAATTATTGCAAAGTGAAAGTTTAGTAATTATATGATTCTAGCTTTTGATTTCTTAATATGGAGAATATGAATGTGTTCATACTTTTTATAAGGGGAGGTGTTCTCACCTAAACCCATAGACCGATCAAATAAAAATTACAATTCAAGAAAACAGTAACAACTCATCATAGCCGTCGATAAGGGAATGAACAATGGCTCATTGGTTTTCAAGCAAGTTTATTTGATCCCCTTGCCCGTACTTTTTTAACCTTATGATGGAAAGACTAGCCCACGACATTCAACGCGAGGTGGAATCGGGGACTTGGAAACCGATATAAATCACAAGAGGGGGGATTGGTGTTTCTCACCTCTTCTTCGCGGATGATCTCCTTCTTTTTGGAGAAGCTTCGGAACGACAGGCCAAAACGATGATGGATTGTCTTAACAGGCTCATCAAAACTTCCAGGCTCAAGGTTAATCTTTTCAAATCCCAAGTTTTTTGCTCACCCAATACTTGTGCAGGTTTAAAGAGACGCATTGGTGATTTTATGAGGATTCCCCTTACCTCCTATCTCGGCTCCTATCTTGGCATACCCCTGCTCCAAAAATGTGTTTCCAAAAGCACGTTCGCACTGACCATTGATAAAATGAGGAGGAAATTATCTATGTGGAAGGCTAATTCCCTAAGTTTGGCGGGGAAAAGGGTCCTGGCCCAATCATCTCTTGCTACGGTCCCCATTTACACCATGCAATCGATGACCATTCCGGTAAGTTCTTGTAACGAAATTGACAAAATCTGCAAGAATTTCCTTTAGGGTCATGGGGACGATGCCAAAAAATCCATATAGTTAATTGGGACGACATCTGATGGATTTAATTCTCCGGGGGTAGCCCGAATTATTAAACCCAGATAAATATACGTACGAAATAAATAATACGACGCAGAGATATAATAAGGTCGCAGGGACCGTATATTGTATTAATTATCGCTAATAAGCTATTATAAGACTTGATTAGGACAATAAGGCTAGAAGGTAGCAATTTAGGAATCTGTTGTATTGTGTAATGATCAGGTCCCTTGTTAGGACAAGAGGGAGTCCTTTTATATCAGCTCAAACCCCCCAACCGCACCCCTAGAATCGGGGTTAGTTGGATCGGCCCGCTTTGACCGCGCCCGCTCCGGGACCGGGTCCAAGGCGGGCCGACTCGGCACGGCCGAGCTGGGCACGTGCCGAGCTCGGCCTAGCTGAGTCCACCATGGACCGGCTCGGTAGTGGCCGAGTCCACGGTGGTGGGCTCGGGTGTACCGAGCCCATCTGTGGCCGACTCGGCCCAAGGCCAAGATGCCTTGGGCCGACTCGGCCACGGCCCAATTGACTGGGCCGAGGGGCTTCTCGGGTCCGTCTCTCCGGGTCGGTTCGATCCAGGTCCAATATATCCATCAACATCTATACGCCTCGTTCCTTGGGTGGCCTGGGTCTTAGAAAGGCTAGGGACTTTAACATGGCTTTCCTCACCAAACTTTCCTGGCATACCTGACTAACCAGGATAAGTTATGGGTGAAAATCATTAGGAAAAGTATATCAAAGACGGGGATTTTCTCATGATCAACAACCCTCATAATTGCTCTTGGGCATGGCGGAGTATCTTGAAAGGTAGAGACATCCTAGTGAAAGGAGTCAAATGGAAGATTGGATATGGTACCTCCTTGAACTTCTGGAATGACTGGTGGGTGAGTCGGGCATGGTAAGTGCGGGCGTTCTTCGGGATCACCGTGGTACATGGGTCGTGGGTTTTTCTACTAAGATTGAGAGCACAACTAGCTTCATCACCGAACTCTGGGGTCTCCAGGAAGGTTTGGTAATCGCCAAAAACTATGGTTCACCAAGATTGTGGCTGAATCTGACTCTGAAGGTTTGGTTCAAGCATTGAAGAAAGAGACGGGGTCCAACTTGGAAGCGGATACTGATAAGTACAAAAGACACTCATTTATTAGGGTCATGTTGAGATATTCCTTGATTTGCAAAATATGGCACATGATTAACACACTTGTTTGAAGATATGAGGGATTTCACCCCTTCCGTTTTCTAACACATTCTTCTTGATTGACCATTTGATCAATTGATATTTGATTGAAGTATCTTTTGCACTTATTGTTTTGAATTGATTGATAACTTGCTTGAGGACAAGCAAGAGCAAAGTGTGAAAACTTGTGATAAGTGCAAAAGACACTCATTTATTAGGGTCATTTGGGGTTGTTTTGTGCTCAAATGTGATCCTTTGTGATTGATTTGTGGTTAAATGCATTGAATTGTGCTAATGTGTTGCAAAGTCCTATCATATCTTGCACTTTAGTGTTTTGAAGGAGTTTTGAGCTTAAAGGATGGCATATGGGAGTGAACCAAAGCAACCAAGAAGAGTGCAAAAGTGGAG
The DNA here is from genome assembly GCF_001879475.1 of Ipomoea nil. Classification (NCBI taxonomy): domain Eukaryota; kingdom Viridiplantae; phylum Streptophyta; class Magnoliopsida; order Solanales; family Convolvulaceae; genus Ipomoea; species Ipomoea nil. The sequence continues at coordinate 2,184,977 of NW_017617745.1, read as the reverse complement.
GAATTCTACTAGCCACAGTCACGATCGTAACCCGCTCATGACAGGGAATCAACCCTGTCACGAGCCGATCCACGCTCGTGGGTAGAGCACTAGGACGCGATAAGTGACCCAATCACGATCGTGGATTGCTCGTGACTAGGACCCTGGGCGCGAATTAAAGAGAAGCCAGGGAGAATATGTTTAAATATGCTAGATTTAGATATTTAAGGAGGGGATTCATTTTTCTAGATTTTAGATTTCATTTTACATCTCATCTAGCCTCTCAAGAACATTGTATTGAAGACATTCTAGGACTGAAGGAATCCTGACAACATTTCTTGATCCTTGAAGCAATTTGTAGACTAAATCTCTTTTGAATTCAAGTTTGGTAATTCTCTTTTTTCTGATCTCAATTTCTATTTTTTATTTTGATTCAAAGATGATTCAATTAGCTATAATGAGTGGCTAGGTTTCTTTTAGGGATTGAATTGTGAATCTATTGCATGATGCTAGTGTGGGATTAAATGCTTGATTAGATTTGTGAATTGCAATTGTTGTTTGATTTCTTGTTAGAAGTGGATGTATGATTTGACTCTTGTGAGTTAGGGCCCAACTCTAGAGAGGATTTAGGATCAATTGACCTAGGCAATAGATTGCTAGGTTGATTATTGTATCCTCATTTCCAATTGCTCTTCCCGCCTTAAGTTCCGAGAGAATAAAGTCCGGAACGAGGTGTAGACAAGGTGTTTGATGAATTGACTCTTAGGAATAGGTTGTCACTTGAAGTGCTTTCTTAACCTTTGATAGGCCATGTAGACCGAGAGGTAAACGGCATTAGTAAAGCCTCGCTTGAAATCACTCAATTGCAATCTCTCAATCTTACCTTAGACACTAGAAGCATTATGTAATGGATGATCAATTCTATTCCCTTCTTTTCTCATTTTGATTCATTTGATTGTTGTATTCTTGTACATGCTCTTTGAACATATGTACACAAGCTCCTTGTGAGTCATGTATGTGACAAGCCTACACACAACTCTCTATCTCAACAACTCCACACTTCCAAGTTTTCATCTCTAGAGAACGACAAACTCGGAAATTGTGATTCCTATCTTTTGACACCACCACTATGTAAACAAACAAAAAAAAAAAAAAAAAAAAAAAAAAAAAAAAAAAACAAACAAACAAATGTTGTCAAATCTTGGCTCGTCCTCCTGATGGTGTGATTAGCCTCCTTGAGCGCGACACCATGAACATTGCCACTAGAAGGATTTATTAATTTTTGGGACCTTCGGTCCCTCCTTTGCATCAAAATAAATAAATAAATAATAACGCAATTGAGTTAATACCATCTGAGGTCCCCCGAGTATAGTAGTTTTGCCACGTTTAGTCCTAAACTTTCAAATTGATCATCTGTGGTCCTTCAACTTTCAAATTTAACCACCCATGGTCCTTCAAGTTTTGAAATTTAACCAGCTATGGTCCTCTTGAAAGGACCATAGTTGGTTAAAATTGAATAGTTTAAGGACCATGGGTGGTAAACTTGGACCACGAATGGTTAAATTTAAAAGTCGAAGGACTACAAATGGTCAATTTGAAAGTTTAGAACTAAACGTGGCAAAACCACTATACTCGGAGGACCTCATATGGTATTAACTCATTAACTCATTTTTTAAAGCACGCATATGCTAACTGATAAACTTTACTTGTCAATGCCCGTATATATAATCAAGTTCAAAAGAGAGTGTATCATTTGAGAAATGTGGACAAATAAAGTATTAACATCTTGGGAGATCTAACAGTTGAAAAAAAAAAAATAATAATATTTTCGTAATCATTTCAAATTGTATCTGTACTTGACTTTTGTGGTCATACTATAAATTTATGAGTGTTTGTATTATAAATTTATTGTGAATGATTATAGTATTTAAAACTTTGATTATTTAAGTTAATTATAAATTTGGTTTACAATTAATTGATTTAACTTTTTAGTTGTCTCCTACATTTAACAAAGAGGTAATTTTATTTTCGATTCTAGATTTATAGGTGGCAATTCACTTTTAGTCTTTTTTTTTTTTTTTCTTTTCAAAACATCCTTATTTGATCATAGTATTATTCTGGCATGAGTATTTGTTGTCCTCCATCAACAAAACCATTTAAATTTCATAAAATACAAGGACATTTAAGTCTTCAATTATGATTTTTTTTTTTAAAAAAAAAACTAAAAATATAGTGGGTCAACACACTTTGTATAAAAAAAAAGATTCAAATGTCCTTGTATTTAACGACATTTCAGTGATTTTGTTGATGGAGAACCAAAAATGATCTTACCACTATAATACTAGGACCAAAGGAGAATGTTATGAAAAAAGAATGACTAAAAATATACTGTCACCTATCAATCTATGACAATAATAATAATAATAATAATAATAATAATAATAATAATAATAATAATAATAATAATAATAATAATAATAATAATAATAATAATAATAATAATAATAATAATAATAATAAAATAATAGTAATAATAGTAATAGTAATAATAATAATAATAATAATAATAATAATAATAATAATAATAATAATAATAATAATAAAAAAGGAATTAACTCTTTAACTAAAATATGTGATTTAAGTAATTATAAATGTTAGGAAATTGATGATTTAGGTATATATATATATATATATATATATATATATATATATATATATATATATATATATATATATATATATATATATATATATATATATATTTTGAATCCGGTGCACCCCCTTAGTTAGCCGAGCCCGTGAGCACACTTCCTGATCGTTGATTTGGATTTATTAACGATTCAGATCTTGTGTTAAGTAAATGCATGTGCGTGAGTTTTATAAGTAGGCAGGGGTGATTTTGTCTTTTATCTCTGTCTTTAATATGGCAGCTATTAATTGTAGCCGTTTATTATGCGTGTATATAGAGATATTATAGGGATTTCTTTTTGTTTCTCTCCCATTGATCTCGTTTCGTAATCCATCTTTGAAGCCTCCTCGGTTCTCCCGCCTGCTCTCCTCCAGTTCGTCTCCCCCCTCTGGTATACAGGTTTTCCGAGCATTTTTCATGGTTGGTTCCAGTAAGAGGCAGTCTAAGCGGTTTAGGGGCATCTCTTCCGCTTCCAGTTCAGGTAATATTTTTCACTGATTCCTTGTATCTTTTTTTTTTTTTTTTTTTTTTTTTTTTTTTTTTTTTTCGGGCCTCTATTTTTTCTGAGGGGTTGTGGGTTTGCTAGTGTTCAGTGGGTGTTTGGGTGGGTGTTTATGATTTTGTATTTTCCACACGGTGTATTTTGGGTTTCCCGATTTGAGGATTTTTCTACTAATTCGAAGGTGTTGGTTTTTCATCGAATTACTTATATTTTTCCAGGCGTCGAAGTTTGTGCCTGTGTGTTTGTTTGGGATTTTTTTTCACTGTTGGGGTTCTGGCTATGGATGGGTTTGGTCGATGTTTTTTTCGGGTGCGGGGCGATGGGTGTGGCGGGGATGAGCTGTATGGTAGATGGATTGATCATTGATTTTTTTTTTTTTTTTTTTTTTTTTTTTTTTTTTTTTTTTGCATTTTTCTGGGTGACTGAATATGTGCATGTGTGTTTTTTTGGTTGTTTTTTCTTCGTTTGTTGGGTTTTGGCAAGGTGGTGTTTGTGTGGCTGGTGTTTTCTGGGGGTAGGGAGCGGTGGTCGTGCCGGGGGCGGTATGGTAGCTTGATTAGGATTCATTTAGCCTTTTTTTGTTACTTACAGTGAGTATGAGGCTAGCACAATGTTCTCTATTTATTTGCATTTTTAATTATGTTGTGTTTGTGTTGATTTTTTTTATCTGTTATTTTTCGGCTACCCATTTTGGTGTCATTTCTTGTATGTGCATAGAGGAATGTCATCTTGTGCGTAATTCTGTATGTGGTGGTATGCATGTTATGGTTTGTGGACAGAGGATCAGAAGTTTATGCATAGTAATGCTCTTGTGTGTGCTTAGTGTGAGATTAGTTTGTGCATATTGCTGTATCTGATGCATTATAGTGTAAACCAGGCTATTTCTCATTCAGGTCTTTGCGTGGTTTTTTTTTTTTGGCTACCCATTTTGATTTCATTTCTGTGTGGGGATTTGGAAGGTGGTTTAGTCATGTGCGTGTTGCACCATGGGCTGGTGCGTACTAATTCAATGTGTGTTTCTATTACTTTATCCCCTTTTTCTACTATTGTCTTGTCTTTCCTGTAGTGAAAGTGGCTCCATGGTTGAAGATCATATGGGCAAGCATGTTATACCATCTTCCACAACTAAAAATGTATTATTGGTATACAGAGCTAGTAAGTAGTATGGAAAAATCTCGTGAGAACTAGGGGGTGTCTGGATTTAATTGGAGTTAGAAGTTTGTATTTGTTAGTCGGAAGCAGTAGAAGTGCCCCAAGAACCCGCTCAACCGGCGCCGGATACGGATGGATCGGATGCTGAGCCTGACGAGGTTGATGAGGCAATTTTTCCCCCCTTGAAGATTCGCGCCTCTCCAAAGCATCTTGTCAACCCTTTCATTTATACACAGCTTTTACAATTCTTTCCTCACTTTAAATATTGTGGTCAGTTTTGTTGGGATTTTGTTTCTCATTGTTTTGGGTTTTCACTTGAACATTTCGTAATACAGTTGTGTCCTATATTCGTCTTACGTTTTTTGGGTTTTTTTTAAATGCATTTGAATTCTCACAAGTTTTACGTACGTGCACTCAAATGAACATTGCGTATTATAGATGAGTCATTTATTCCAGCAGTACGTACTAACCTCAATCGTATAATGCACACACAGAAACGTGCAAGCATTCATCGCCAGCGTTATGCACAGTCTGATGGCCTACTACGCACCTGGCGGTGCACGTCGATGCATATGCACCATATTTTTAATAACTACTTACTCTTGTTTTTAGGTGTAACGCATTCACCTTTTTTACTACTACGCACAGACTACTGGCCTACTCAGCGACATGCACAGACTGACGGCTTACTACGCACACACCGTATTAGTAATAAGTAATAACTCTTGTTTACAGTGTAATGCATTCACCTTTATATAAGTACGCACACATCCTTGTTTGAAATAAAAATTAATTGTCAAGTGCGTGCAAACTTGGGTGCCAGCAGAGGACTAACCCAAAACCAAAACATAAGACTCACACAGAACAAGTGCTATGAACTTTCTTCTATTCACTAATACACACCGCGACACATGCATGTTTTTAGCCACAGCGTTATGCACTGGCCGATGGCCTGCTACGCACTAGCAGTGCACGAAGATGCATATGCACCATATTAACATTTACTTACAGCTATACTTTACTGAATAATGTGTTCACCTGCATATAACAACGCTCACATCATAATTACAAATTAATAACAATTTTAAACCCAACCAATAAGTCAACTCGTCTAGCGCAACCAAATCTTTGTCCCACTCGGCGATATATCCATAACACACTGTTCGGCGTCCACATAATCTTCCATGGGTGGTGCACCTGCCACACAAAATCTACTTATCGACGTTTTACATTTTTAACAACCAAATACAAAAAAAAAAAAAAAAAAAAAAAAAAACAAATAAACAAACAAAAAAAAACAACAAATTTCTCAATATAATCACACGGTATGCACGCACTAATATTCGTATACGCACCCGCCATCACAATACATTTAGGCCGTCCAAAAAAAACAACATCAATATCCTCAGAGAGATTCAGGCGATATGCACAGGCCTTTTCTGGCCTACGCACCATGCACCGTACACCAGCCTTTGTAAATAATTGAAAGTATTAATTACCATTCATAAACTCCCTAATATAATGCTTCAGATTCCAATTATATTATATCCATAAATAAACATAAAACTATAATTACTATTATCTCCTTTTCATTGGAAAATGTCCTTAATTACTACCACAATCTCTTCCAATCCCAACCATTCATGGAAAATGAATCAATAGATATCAGGAAGCCTCATGGTGTCATCTACTATAGGGGTTGCACCGGATTCGAAGCCTATATATATATATATATATATATATATATATATATATATATATATATATATATATATATATATATATATATATATATACACTATGTAAGAGAAAGAAGACAAAGGAATGAATATATGAATTCAATGAATTGATGATGATCTACAAAGCAAATATTAACTCTATTTATATACGGAAAGAAGAACGGAACTTGCGGCATGCATGCAAAGAACCGCAGAGCTCGGTGGACAGTGTAAGAGGACCTGACAACGTGCAAGAAAGAAAATGTCTTCATGGATGAGTGTTCTTCATGCATAATTTGAGCCATGTCTAACAATCTCCACCTTGGATCAAATTTATTCTAGAATTAACAACTGGAACAGTCGACTAAACTCAAGTACTGCTTGAACTTAGCAATAGGAAGATGTTTGGTGTGCATGTCTGCTGGATTCTCCAAAGTGTGAACCTTCTGGACAACTATATCTTCTACAGCTACAACATCACGGATAAAATGGTATCTGACATCAATGTGTTTGGTTTTGGCATGATAGGTATCATTCTTGGTGAGATGGATAGCACTTTGTGTAACACCCCGTGTTACGACCCATAAAACCAATTAACCATTAAACCAATTATCCAAAGAAAGAATTAAATTACAATAATTAATTAGGGAAAAGGCCCACCATGGTCCGTGGGCCCTCACCCCTAAAACCCAACCCCTAGCCCTAAAAGGAATAGAATTAGCAAGCCTATAATATTAGTTCCTAATTAGGACTCCTAGATTTATAAATAGGGGACTTAAGAGGCACCTAGAACCCCCCATCACAATAATCCCTCACCACACAAGAAGTTCCAAGAATTCCCCTAGGAGAAATCAAGAAAGACCCTTCATAGCCAAAGAATTAATTAAGGCTAAAAGGTAACCCATGTCTCAACAAAACCTATTTTCATAGCTATGATTTCCCCTTAGGATTCTCCATGTTATTGTGTGTTGATGATTCGTTATATTGATAATTGGCGTTATGACTCCATTGATGTTCTTGGTGATCTTGATAATAAGAGATTCTTGAGGATTATATGGTGTTCTTGATGTCCTTGATGATTATATGATGTCCTTGGTATTCGTATGATGATCTTGAGGTTTATATTATATTCCTACCGAATCTTTATGTTAAAAGATGAATTGTGTTCTTGTTGATTTAAAAGTAATTAGAACCCTAGGTTGCATCGTGAAACTCGTGTGGTATTATTATTGGTGCATTGGGCAGGAATTCACATGTTTGGGTGTTAATTATGTTTAGAAAAGCATGATAGGATATGTGCCGCATGTTTCTTGATTGTGATCCGTTAATTGTCTACGTATCGTTCTCGATTGCGTTTGAAAGTGCCTAAGCATGGTTTCGGGTTCCACAAAGGATCCCGGGGCGTTTTTGGTGAGAAAGAGTCAGTGGGGGGTAGGGGACCCGCCACCTACCCGCAGCCAGATGGGCAGTTCCGCCAGCGGGCAGCCGGCGGGCGGGCAGCTGCCCGCCGGGCACCCGCTGCCCGGAATCACACCACCGGCGGGTGAACCCTCACCCACCGGCTACCCGCTGGAAAATACCCCCTTTTGGGAGTCCGGCTTCCCCGTTTGATGTTCCTCCGACCCTCGTGGTGTCCCAACGGACCCCGTCCATCGTGCCTATGTCTAGTTTGATGTTCGGGTACCATTCGTAGGTTGAATAAGTCTTATATATTGCATGCTAGTTGGATTGGTATCCCGTTGGCCTAGGTGTAAGGAGTATGAACCCCTTAGGAGTATTCTTAGCATGTGGATGATCACGCATAGGTTTCGTTATACGATTTCTCCCCCTTCCCAATGTGTTAATGTGGGTTGCATGTGCTTACTGTGTGTTATGTGTGCATGATACCCCAATTTGGTTGCGATCAAATTGGTTATACGGGCAGTTGGATGGGTTGAGAACCATACTGACTGTTAACCAGGCCGGTTGCGATTGGTCAGGTATATAAATATTATATAGGGCTGCGGTTCACCGTTTGGTTGCGATCAAACGTTTCTACATGAGCTGCGGTTCATATTTCCTGGCTGCGGTCAGATGACATACTCTTGGGCTGCGGTCCACTGTTTGGTTGCGATCAAACTATGATGAGCTGCGGTTCATCGGTCGGTTGCGATTGACCCCTCCGTGTTACGATACGGGGCAGGGTGCTGCGGCGCCGTGTCAGAGCTATATGCGCTGACCCTCATGTATGGGCATGCGATTGGTCCTGTGGCGCCAACAAAGTGTGCTTATGTGATGAGATATGGATAAGGTGTTGTTATGTGTGTTTTGAGAACGTGACTATAGGATTTATGCTAGCAACTGTATATGCTTGGTTATGTGCTTGTCTCTATCTATCGTGCCTGTTCTCTATGCTGGAAAACTGTATATGCCTAGTATCACCGTTGACTGTGCGTATCCCTATCTGTCGAGTCTATTCCATGTTTTAAAAGCTAGAGTCTCTGAGGATACATCTTCATGCCTCGAAATGGTTTTTCATATATCTATGTATATATCTATATGTATTGTATTTCAACGCGTTGGAGTGGGTTACCAGCATCTCTCGCTGAACAGATATATTTGGCTTTCAGGCACAGACGAGTAGATCACTGGAGCGCGCTAGAAGCTTGGGGTGTTGACTAGAAAGTTTTCCCTTTCGGCCTGCGTGCCATGATTTTGTATTGATACTGATTGAGGTTTTAGAATTTAGCCTGTGCACCTGAGTTCTCCAGCTCGGGTGTGGCATAACACTCCGTATTCTTATAAGCATTTTGGGATCTATGATCATTTACCTTTGTTACATAGTCTTTAAAAGTTTTTAAAATTTCGGGGTGTTACAGTTGGTATCAGAGCCTATGTTTGACCCTAGGATAAGACTCTTAAGACCGGACTTTAGGACATTAGGCTTGAACTCTAGGTATTTAGGAACATAGGACTCAGGGATCTTAGGACGCGCAGTGAGATTGTGAAACCTACACATAACCTCCCCTCACTTTATTCCTCCCTTATCGGAAGAAAACTTCCCCGCTTATCACGTCAAAAGAAGGACACCAAGCCCCAATTTAATGTTCTTATAAACATTGACCCAAGAAGACGACAGCATGGCACCCAACAGAAGACAATCAAGGACTCTAGAACCCGCCGCACACGACCCCCTAACCCAAACACTACAACAACTGACGCAAGTCGCCCAAGAACTAAGCGACGTAGCTCTCCGCAACAACAGGCCCCCACCACCTCCACCAAACGCGAACTCAGACGTCCCCCGACAAGTCTCAAACCATCGACCGCCCACGTTCTCAGGAGAAGAGGACCCCGTAATCCTGGAGGAATGGATCCGGACCCTCGACAAAATTCTCGGGCTAGTAGAATGCCCAGAAGAACGTCGCGTGGAGATAGCCTCGTTCTACTTCGGACACGAGGCCGATCTTTGGTGGATCCACGAGGGTCCCACTTACCAACAAGAACCGGGATTCAACTGGGAACACCTCAAAACGCGGCTACGAGAGCGATTCTATCCAACACACGTAAAAGCGTCCATGTACGAAGAGTTCCTCCATTTGAAACAAGGGACAGCTACCGTCATGGAATACCACAAACGATTCCTTGAACTAGCACGCTTCGCACCCGAACTAGTCCCCACCGAGGTAACCAAAATAGAGAGGTTCGTATCGGGCCTCAACTTTGAAGCCCGAAAGGCACTAGTGGTAAGCAGACCTCGGACTCTCAACGAAGCTTACTCCAGTACCGCTAATCTCTACCGAATCCAACTACTCCAACGCGGGGTGCAGGAACAAATACGGAAGAGGAACACCGGAGGAGGGGCACCACCGGTAAAAAGGGCAAGAAACGACACCAACACAAGACCAAGTAATCTGACCAACCAAAGGCCACCCCTGGGAAACAACGACACTAGCGCCAGAAGCTTTCCTTGTCCGAAATGCAACAAGAACCATAGAGGCAAGGATTGCATGGGCAATCCCTTACGATGCTTCAACTGCGGAGAGGAAGGACACAAGGCCTTCCAGTGCACCCAACCCCAAAGACCACGCACCACCACCACGGGTCAACACGGGGGCACCGCTCATCAAGGAAACTACGGTACTCCCGGAAAGATATACGTCATGAGCCGCACCCAGGCCGAACTCGGGAACAAGAACAACCACGAGGAAGGGAACCTAACCCCAGAAGATGAGGACCATACAAACCCCGCAGAAGAAAATCAAGAAGACGAGTTCTGTCTAGGATAGTTCAGCAATTTCCTTGTAATCACCTCCGTAGTAGAATTACTTACTTAGCTTAATTACTTCGTAAATATTATAAATAAAAGATTAGTTCGAAATTCGGTCCTACTTATGAGGGTAGAACTGAAACTGTACCAACTAGCCAAGCCCTCACCACTAGAAGTCAAAAGAAGGAAAAAGAAAGGGCCCCATCATCAAAAAGCCTAGTGTTACTAATGGGAATTAAACCCTTGACCTCCCACATGCAAGATCAAGGTCTTTACCACTAGACTAAGAGTGTTTCTTGAAACCTCAAGGGAGCACTCCCTTCTTAAACCCCCATAAATTCCTAAAACCCACAAAATCCCCATATCAAAAACCCTTCTCCTTCCTTTTCTTCTTCCACACTCCCTCTTCCTCACCCTACCTACCCATCTCACCGCCCCCATGCCGAAACCCACAGACCTCCGCCGTCAACAGCCGGGACGTCACCGGCCGCCCAGGCCGCGACCCGCCGGACGCCGCCCTCGCCGCCGGAGGACGCCCGCAACGCCAGCGCCGCCCGCCACCTGCCCGAACTCCACCCGCTGCCACCACTGCCCGATGCCACCGAAAACCACCGCCCCACCTCGCCAAGCCGACACTGGAGCCCAGTCGCCGCCACCTCCCTCGCAACAGAGCCGCACCGGAGCCCCGCCGGAAAGTCGCCGGAAAAACTCGCCGGAAAACGTCACCATCGAGCGAAGCATCACAATGCCAAAGAAACCCCTCGGGACCCGTACCCCGGAATGGAGCAACGCCAATTACACCGTAATCGGAGGTAAAGCCCTGGAACCCGACCAATTTTCTCCGGAATTGGTTGATATGCTTAAACACCAAGGGCTTTTGGATACATACCTCACCATCAAGGGGGATACGTACCCCGAATTGGTGAAAGAATTCTATCAACATCTTGTAGCCACCAAACGGGGTGATAATCTAGAAATCACCACCAAGGTCCGCGGCAAGGAAATTATACTCTCCGAAGGCCGTTTGGCCAAGCTTTTGAAATTGACCACCACGGGTGTGTCAAACTGTGACCGAAACGGGTGGATTGATACCCAAAACACGGGGTACAAAGACTACCTCAGGTACCTACTCGGGAAAGAGGAAGGATTCACCTCGGCCACACGACCGAACAGAAAGTGGCTATCGGCGGAATAAAAGATATTGGTTATGATTGTAACCGATAGCCTCTTGCCCATGAACAATAAAAGCAAACCCGTGGTGAGTTTAGAGTGCACCTTTGCCTATCTCTTGAAACACAAAATCAAGTTCAACCTACCGGCCCTCATGCTAAAACACATGGAGTTTTGCAAGACAATCAACCGACTTAGCCTACCCTACGGGATGATCCTAAGTTGGATCATGGAGAAAAAGGGGGTAGACCTAAGCCACACTGAGGTCAAGACCGCAAACGGCATGATCTTTAACGCCCAGAACCTCCGCCGCAATGATATCTACTACACTGAAGGGGGACATTACCTCACCCTCGAAGAAATTTGCCTAAAACCCGAGGAGGAGCGAAGAGAATTGGTCGACCGACTGGACATTTCCAACAAAAAGCTCAAACGAGCAATGCAAGACCGTGGGGGTCTGGAGGGAGATGAGGAACAGGAGGAGGATGACGAACCTAACCCATCGGTGCACCCGCAAGCGGGAGGGAACCCAAGGGAACAAAACGAGTCAGTCAATGAGCGTATCCTAGCGCAACTCAACCGGCAAAACCAAATCATGGAGGAGGGGTTCTCATCCTTGATCCGGACAACACGCGCACTAGATCAGAGGGTGGCAGCAATCGAGGCCACCTTGGGCACTCGCGGGGCGTCCAGTTCAGGAGCAGGAAACCGAGGTAGACCCAAACTTTCCTATCACAATACCACCAGAAGTCCAGTCTACCCTAGCTAAGACAAAACGTGGGGCCACACTCCTAAAACAGGAGGCCAAGATGCGGGATGTCTAGGGGTGAAAGAATGGACTACCACACCGGGCTTCGGGGACGAAGCACCTCGTAAGGGGGGGAGAGTGTAACACCCCGTGTTACGACCCCTAAAACCAATTAATCATTTAACCAATTATCCAAAGAAAGAATTAAATTACAATAATTAATTAGGGAAAAGGCCCACCATGGTCCGTGGGCCCTCACCCCTAAAACCCAACCCCTAGCCTTAAAAGTAATAGAATTAGCAAGCCTATAATATTAGTTCCTAATTAGGACTCCTAGATTTATAAATAGGGGACTTAAGAGGCACCTAGAACCCCCCATCACAATAATCCCTCACCACACAAGAAGTTCCAAGAATTCCCCTAGGAGAAATCAAGAAAGAAGAAAGCTTCAAGAAAGACCCTTCATAGCCAAGTAATTAATTAAGGCTAAAAGGTAACCCATGTCTCAACAAAACCTATTTTCATAGCTATGATTTCCCCATAGGATTCCCCATATTATTGTGTGTTGATGATTCGTTATATTGATAATTGGTGTTATGATTCCATTGATGTTCTTGGTGATCTTGATAATAAGAGGTTCTTGAGGATTATATGGTGTTCTTGATGTCCTTGATGATTATATGATGTCCTTGGTATTCGTATGATGATATTGAGGTTTATATGATATTCCTACAGAATCTTGATGTTAAAAGATGAATTGTGTTCTTGTTGATTTAAAAGTAATTAGAACCCTAGGTTGCATCGTGAAACTCGTGTGGTATTATTATTGGTGCATTGGGCAGGAATTCACATGTTTGGATGTTAATTATGTTTAGAAAAGCATGATAGGATATGTGCCACATGTTTCTTGATTGTGATCCGTTAATTATCTACGTATTGTTGTCGATTGCGTTTGAAAGTGCCTAAACATGGTTTCGGGTTCCACAAAGGATCCCGGGGCGTTTTTGGTGAGAAAGAGTCAGTGGGGGGTAGGTGGGGGTAGGGGACTCGCCACCTACCCGCGGCCAAGATGGGCAGTTCCGCCAGCGGGCAGCCGACGGGCGGGCAGCTGCCCGCCAGGCACCCGCTGCCTGGAATCACACCACCGGCGGGCAGCCGGTGGGTGAACCCTCACCCACCGGCTACCCGCTGGAAAATACCCCCTTTTGGGAGTCCGGCTTCCCCGTTTGATGTTCCCCCGACCTTCGTGGTGTCCCAACGGACCCCGTCCATCGTGCCTATGTCTAGTTTGATGTTCGGGTACCATTCGTAGGTTGAATAAGTCTTATATATTGCATGCTAGTTGGATTGGTATCCCGTTGGCCTAGGTGTAAGGAGTATGAACACCTTAGGAGTATTCTTAGCATGTGGATGATCACGCATAGGTTTCGTTATACGATTTCTCCCCCTTCCCAATGTGTTAATGTGGGTTGCATGTGCTTGCTATGTGTTATGTGTTGAGAACCATACTGACTGTTAACCAGGCCGGTTGCGATCGGTCAGGTATATAAATATTATATAGGGCTGCGGTCCACCGTTTGGTTGCGATCAAACGTTTCTACATGAGCTGCGGTTCGTATTTCCTGGTTGCGGTCAGATGACATACTCTTGGGCTGCGGTCCACTGTTTGGTTGCGATCAAACTATGATGAGCTGCGGTTCATCGGTCGGTTGCGATCGACCCCTCCTTGTTGCGATACGGGGCAGGGTGCTGCGGGGCCGTGTCAGAGCTATATGCGCTGACCCTCGTGTATGGGCATGCGATTGGTCCTGTGGCGCCAACAAAGTGTGCTTATGTGATGAGATATGGATAAGGTGTTGTTATGTGTGTTTTGAGAACGTGACTATAGGATTTATGCTAGAAACTGTATATGCTTGGTTATGTGCTTGTCTCTACCGATCGTGTCTGTTCTCTATGCTGGAAAACTGTATATGCCTGGTATCACTGTTGACTGTTCGTATCCCTATCTGTCGAGTCTATTCCCTGTTTTGAAAGCTAGAGTCTCTGAGGATACATCTTCATGCCTCGAAATGGTTTTTCGTATATCTATGTATATATCTATATGTATTGTATTTCAACGCGTTGGAGTGGGTTACCAGCATCTCTCGCTGAACAGATATATTTGGCTTTCAGGCACAGACGAGTAGATCACTGGAGCGCGCTAGAAGCTTGGGGCGTAGACTAGATAGTTTTCCCTTTCGGCCTGCGTGCCATGATTTTGTATTGATACTGATTGAGGTTTTAGAATTTAGCCTGTGCACCTGAGTTCTCCAGCTCGGGTGTGGCATAACACTCCGTATTCTTATACGCATTTTGGGATCTATGATCATTTACCTTTGTTACATAGTCTTTAAAAGTTTTTGAAATTTCGGGGTGTTACACTTTGACTATCTGATAACACAACGATCTGACCTTGTGAAACACCAAGTTCCATAACCAAGCCCCGTAGCCAAGTAGCTTCTTTGACACCCTCTGTTGCTGCAATATATTCCACCTCAGTCGTAGATAACGCAGCAACAGATTAAAGCGTAGCTTTCCAACTGATAGCACAATTACAAAGGGTCAAAATATAACTGGAAAGCGATCGATGTCTATCAAGATCACCACCATAATCAGAATCTACAAAGCCCACAATGTCAGTAGATGCAGAAGAATTTCGATTAAAAATCAAGCCCAAAGACAAAGTACCCTTTAGGTACCGTAGAATCCATTTAACAGCGTTTCAATGTTCCTTACTAGGGTTATGCATGTAACGGCTCACAACAGTTACAGCATAAGCTAAATCAGGTCTAGTGCATACCATAACATACATAAGACTTCCAACGAACACTAGAGTAAGGAACTTTTGACATATAAGCCACATCAACATCAGACTTAAGGCATGAATAAGAGGATAACTTAAAATGAGCAGCAAGTGGAGTAGACATAGTCTTACAATTAGACATATTGAATCGATCAAGCACCTTCTCAACATACTTTTTCTAAGATAGATAAAGTTTACCAGCTTGACGATCCCTGTGTATCTCCATGCCAAGAATCTTCTTTGCTGCACCAAGGTCTTTCATCTCAAACTCATTGCTTAGTTGAGACTTCAAGTAATCAACAAGAGACATGTCAAGGGAAGCAATGAGCATATCATCAACATAAAGAAGTAGATAGACAGAAAATCTATTAGAAAATTCTTTAAAATAGACACAACTGTCATATTGGCTTCTTGAGAATCCTTGCCCCAACATACAAGTATCAAACCGCTTATACCATTGCCTTGGAGCTTGCTTTAGCCCATAAAGAGACTTCTTCAGACGGCATACACAATGTTCCTTCCCAGGAACTTCAAACCCCTCAGGTTGGTACATGTAAATCTCTTCATCAAGCTCTCCATGTAAAAAAATAGTCTTTACATCAAGTTTCTCAAACTCCAAATCAAAAAGAGCAACAAAAGCAAGTAATACACGTATAGAGGTATGGCGAACAACTGGAGAAAAAATCTCGTTAAAGTCAATACCTTCACGTTGATAGAAACCTCGAACAACTAACTATGCCTTCCATCGTGCTTTCTCAACTCCAGGGATGCCTTCTTTCTTTTTGTAAATCCACTTACAGCTCAATGGGTGTTTACCTTTCGACAACTCTACCAGCTCCCAAGTCTCATTCTTATGGAGACTTTCCATTTCCTCTTGCATAGCAACCAACCACTTGGATGAGTTGACACAGGAAATAGCCTCAGAATAGCAGGATGGATCACCATCAACCTCCTGTGCAATTAAAAGAACATAAGCAACCAAGTGGGTTTCGTCGTCACTAGCGTACCTAACAGGTTTTTTAATTGTCCTCCTAGGCCTATCTTGGGCAATAGAATACTCTCGCTGTGGCTCGACGAGAGGTGCGGTACTTGTAGATGCATCATCTTTAGTATTACCATTAGTGGTAGTAATACTATCATTAGGCCTGAACTCAAACTCCACCTTATCACCAGTACTCTGCGTCTCACCTGTACTGGGATCTTTTACAGAAGAAAGTAGTACATTTTCATCAAAAGTGATATCTCGACTCATAATGATTTTCTGAGAATCAGGAGACCATAGACGATACCTTTTTTACTCAGAAGCATAACCAAGGAAAATGCATTTGACAGCTCGAGGGTTAATTTACCCGTACTGGAATGAGCATATGCAGGACATCCAAAAACTCTTAAGATAGAGTAATCAATAGGATTACCTGACCAAACTTCCTCTGGAATTTTGAAATCAAGGGATGAATGTGGAGATCTATTTACCAAATAGCAAGCAGTAGAAACGACCTCGGCCCAAAAATCACGTTGTTTCCATAACCCATCATTAGAGAGCATACAACGAGCTCTTTCCAATAGAGTCCTGTTCATCCGTTCGGCAACACCATTCTGCTGGGGTTTACCAGGCAAGGACTTGTGCCTGGCAATTCCATTTGCCGCACAGAAGTCATTGAAATCGGACTCACAGAACTCCAAGCCATTGTCTGTCCTGAGCTTCTTGACTTTTTTACCTGTCTGAGTCTCAACAAGTATTTTCCAGTTCTTGAAAATAGAAAATGCCTGATTTGTATGTTTCAGGAAATAGACCAAGACTTTACGAGAAAAGTCATCAATAATAGACATAAATTATCTACAACCTCCCATAGACTGGAATTTAGTTGGTCCCCATAAATCGAAATGTATGTATTCCAATACATCTTTGGTACGGTGTGCAGCAGTAGAGAAACTAACCCTCTTTTGTTTTCCAAAAATATAGTGCTCACATAATTGTAATTTACCCGTACCTGAACCACCAATGAAACCTTTCTTACTCAGGAGATGCATGCCTTTCTCACTCATATGCCCCAGACGCATATGTCATAACTGAGTGAGATCCGCATCAGACATCGATGAGGATAGCGCAACTGAACCTGTCACAGTACTACCATGCAACACGTACAAGCTTCCAGAACGAGAAGCTTTCATGAGAACAAGAGAGCCTTTTATGACTTTCAGATCTCCACCTTCAGCTATGTACTTGCACCTCAGAGATTCCAAGGTGCCCAAGGATATCAGATTGTGTTTCAAATCCGAAATATACCGAAAAATGGTAAGAGTCCTGACAACATTATCATAAGTTTTAATCTTAACACTTCCAATTCCACCAACCTTGCATTGGGTATCATTACCCAGCAACACAACTTCACCATCAACTGGTTCCAGAGAGACGAACCAGTCTTTGTGAGGACACATGTGGAATGTACAACCAGAGTCCAGAATCCACTCGGTTTTGCTCCGTTGGCCACAGAAGCTAACAGATAACATAACATCGCCTTCGAAATCTCTTTCAACAACACTTGCTTCAGCGGACTTCTTTTCTCTCTCTCGCTTTTTTTTTTTTTCAGCTTGAAACATTCAGTCACATCATGACCATGCTTCTTGCAGTACTTGCAGGATTTGTTGGACTTACGTCCTTTAGACTTGGATCTAGATTTTTTATTGTTACTCCATGATTCAAGTGAACGACCCCTAACAGTCAAGCCTTCACCTTCGTCCTCAGATTTAATTTGTAAGTCAAACATTTCTCTGGACAATAGGTTTGACTTAACACTGTCGAAAGTAAGCTACGGTGTCACTACTATTACCATACAACATAATTTCTTTGAAATGCTTGTATGAATTAGGGAGAGAGACAAACAATAAAACAACATGATCCTCATCGTCAATTATGACATCAATATTCTCCAAGTCCAATAAAATAGAATTGAATTCATCCAAGTGAGATGTAATAGAAGTACCTTCCGTCATACGGATTGTGTACAGACGCTCCTTCAGGCGTAGCGTGTTCGCCAGAGATTTTGTCATATAAAGTGAATCAAGCTCGGACCATAAATCTGACGCAGTCGTTTCACTTACCACCTCACGTAGAACCTTTTTAGACAAGCACAAAAGAATGGTTGAACGTGCATTGTCATCCAAATTTTCCCAATCTTCATCTGTCATTGTAGCCAGTTTCTTCTTCTTCCTCGCTAGCACTTTCTTCAAACCGTTCTGGGTTAGAACGGCTTCCATCTGAACCTTCCAGATAGAGAAGCTAATTTTCCCGTCGAACTTCTCGATATCGAACTTGGTAACAGTCCACATCTTTGAAAATAATTCTCAATTAAACCTGGCTCTGATGCCACTTGTTAGGAAATTGATGAATTGGAATATATATATATATATATATATATATATATATATATATATATACTCTACGTAAGGGAAATAAGACAAGGAATGAATATATGAATTCAATGAATTGATGATGATCTACAAAGCAAATATTAACTCTATTTATATAAGAAAGAAGAACGGAACTTGCGGGATGCATGCAAGGAACTGCAGAGTTCGGCGGACAGTGTAAGAGGGCCAGACAACGTGCAAGAAAGAAAATGTCTTCATGAATGAGTGGTCTTCATGCATAATTTGAGCCATGTCTAACAGTAAATATTCATAACAACATGTTGGTACGTGGAATAAACTAAGATAAATAACATTTCTATAACTACATCTATTATATTAATCGGTTCAACAACTATTTCTCATAATAGAATGTGTGTAGTAAATGTGGATGCCTATTTGATAGATTCATGAGAACTAAGTACTAACCAAGCATAATGATTGAGACTATTAACATACTAATTGCAATTACGCATACCAAATTTACCTCAACTGATATAGCATATATATAAGATATAGATCAAAGTTGTGTAATTACATCTATAAGCGTATGCCATTTAATTTGATGATAAAATGCATTTAAGTAATATGTGTGTGTTTCTGTATCCCTCCCATATGGTAAAATTAAATTCCAATTGGAATATAATTGATAATTAATTATCTTTACAAAATATCTATATATCTGTCTTTGAACTTTTGTATAATTTCTCTAAAAAAAATTAACTCTCCTATATATTATACATTAGGAAAATAAATACGGAGTACTTTTTTTATCTGTCATGAGCGTTCAATGCA
Source organism: Ipomoea nil (assembly GCF_001879475.1). Lineage (NCBI taxonomy): Eukaryota > Viridiplantae > Streptophyta > Magnoliopsida > Solanales > Convolvulaceae > Ipomoea > Ipomoea nil. Next base: position 2,165,725 of record NW_017617745.1, on the reverse strand, counting down.
ATAATTAAGGAAATTAAAAGAAAAAATAATTGTAATTTCATCGGTCCTATAATAATAGAAAAATAACGCAATTGTTGGAAGACATTTAATAAGAAAAGTGGGGTGGCAACATTTTACTTGCTCCTTTTTCTCCCACTTTTTCTTCTCCTATTTTTTTGGTCAAAGCTACTGCTTTGTCCGTTGCATCATGGGAAACTCATTCCCATGATCCCCTTTTTTCTCGTGTGTGTGTGTGTGGTTGTACAGGAGGATGGCGATTGGGTGCATGTCCTATAAATTCATGCTAATCTTCATTCAAGTTTCACGCCATAATTCTCCCTTCTCCAGCATACACTTTATCTGAGCTTTTATTCCATAACATTGTTCTTATACAATACACTACTGTCGTGTCTGTGTTACCAGTCGAAAGCAACCCGAGAAGCCGAAAATTGCTTTTAATTAAGGGAGTGTTTAAACAACACGACACAGTGCTGCATTTCTCCTAACAGTCTTTCGTCCCTTTCCAGCTTCAGATACAATAGACATTGTTTAGTTCCAAAAAACCAACAGTTAAAAGCAAGACAACTACAATTCAGTCAGGACAGTCCACTCCGCAACAGGCATCCACGTCTGAGGAGACAACGTTAGAAACCACTCCCGATCTAAAACAGACTGCTGCGAAGTCACCTGCAATTTCTTATGAAGATCGCACCGAATATGACAAAGACAATAAATACGTACGTGCACCACTGCTCCAAAATATGGTCGACTCGATCTTTGACATATTCGCCAAACACAGGTATGCGAAATCAATTTGGGACCTTCTACAAAATAAATACGGGTCTGATGATGCTGGGCGCCGCAAATATGTTGTTGCCCGATGGTTGAATTTCAAGATGACAGACTCAAAGCCAATACTGGAACAACTGCATGAATATGAGAATCTGGTAACTGATATGCTCTCAGAAGGTACACAAGTAAATGATATTTTTTTATTTGATGCACTAATAGAGAAACTGCCTGAATCATGGGAAAACTTCCAAAACAAAATGAAACATAATACAAAGGCAACTTCTCTGGAGAAGTTGGTGAAATCCATCAACATTGAAGCCTTAATTCACTAAAACAGGTCTGTTTCATATCCTAGAAACTTTAAGGCTAGTAGAATCCATTTTTAATCAGAATAAGGTGAAACTTGGAAGAAAACAAAAATCATAAGAGAAACAACAAGCCCAACAATAACAAAAACCGCTTCAAAAATGACAAAATCCAGAGAAAAGGATAAAGCGGCACATGATTCGTTTGCAGGAAACAAGGGCATCGTGCAACACAATGCTATCACCACAAAGGGATACACAATCAGAATTCCCAGAAAGCACAGCATGATGAAACAAGGAATCAAGCCCACTTACTAGAAAATGCATAAGACACTGGAGTGATTGCGGCTGTGATCACTGAGGTCAATGTAGTTTAAAATCAAGAAGAATGGGTGGTAGACACTGGGGCCTCCCGATATTTCTGCACAAGCCGAGACATGTTCAAGGAGTTCGTGTCAACTGAAGGAGAACAAGTATTCATGGGAAACTCTAGTGTTTCCGAGGTAAGGGGTAGTGGAATAATAGAACTTATGTTATATTCTGGAAAGAAACTTATGCAAAATGTGTTATTTGTTCCTACCCTTCGTAGAAACTTAATCTTTGGAGCATTGCTGAACAAGGCTGGGATTAAGTTAGTTTTTGAGTCTAACCGTCTGGTCATGACTTGAGGGAAAAAGTATCTTGGGAAGGGATATTTACGTAATGGATTTTTTGTGTCGGATGTAAATGTGGTTAGATCTAAACCTAACTATGATGTTGTTCCAAAATGGCATGGTCCAAATAATAATAATAATAATAATAATGCTTCTTCTGCTTACTTTTCAGTCTCAGTAAATGTTTAGCATGGTAGACTAGGTCATGTTGGATTAAACTGTCTAAATAGATTCAAAAGCATGAACTTGTTGCCAAATCTGACTACTGATTCATATTCCCAATGAGAAATATGTGTTGAAGCCAAATTTGCTGAAAATCCTTTTCTGTTGTAAACTCTCGTTTTACTTCAGTTCTAGAGTTGATTCACTCTGATTTGGCTGACTTTAAAAGTACTGAAAGCAGAGGTGGAAAGCGCTATTATATAACTTTTATTGATGACTTTCCCTGCTTTACAAAAGTTTACTTATTAAGGACAAAAGACGAAGCCGAACAAAAATTTTTCGTTTTTAAAACTGAAGTAGAAAACCAATTGGATAAGAAAATTAAAAGGCTTCATTCTGATAGGGGAGGAGAATATGAAACAAAGTTTCTAAAAAACCTGTGTGAAAATTCTGGTATCATTCATGAGGTAACTGCTCCCTATATCCCTTAACAAAATGGAATAGCAGAAAGAAAGAATAGAACGCTAAAAGAAATGCTTAAGGCAATGCTAATCAGTGCAGGTGCTCCAGACTCCCTATGGGGAGAAGCTGTGTTAACAACTAATCATATTCTAAACAGGGTTCCCATAAAGGGTTTGAAAAAACTCCCTATGAGTTGTGAAAAAGGCATGCCCCTAACCTCAATTACCTTAAAGTGTGGGGGTGCCTAGCAAAAGTGGGACTTCCGTCTTTCAAAAGACCCAACATAGGTTCCAAAACTATATATGTCATTCTTGTAGGCTATGCTGAAAACTGCGTTGCTTACAGATTTATGTGCTTAAAGGATAGATCTACTTGTGAATCACGAGATGCTATTTTCTTCGAACATATTTTTCCTTTGAAAGATGCCCACAACTTAATTGACAATAACTGTCAATCTGGTGAACCTGCACATCTTCTTTTTACTAGTGTTTCATATGATCCTTGTGAACCTAGAAGAAGTAAAAGGTCAAGAACAGAGAAAAACTATGGGTCTGATTTCATCACTTATATAACTGAGTTGAAAGACATAAATGAAATATGTGATCATTTTGTGTGTCAATTAGTGTTAGAAGAAGAGCCGAAAACTTTTGACGATGCTATGCAATCTGTTGATTGCACCTTATGGAAAGAAGCCATCAAAAGTGAGTTAGACTCAATTAAGTCAAATCTCACTTGGGAGTTAGTAAATCTCCCAAAAGGGTGTAAACTAGTTGGCTGTAAATGGATCTTCAAGGGGAAATTAAGACCATATGGGTCTATTGAAAGATTCAAAGCCAGGCTTGTGGCTAAAGGCTGCACTTAGAGGTTTGGTG
>NW_017617745.1:2100000-2157500 GCF_001879475.1 Ipomoea nil | reverse complement strand
TCTTCTCAAATCCACAAAAAGGAACATAAGAATGACAAGTGTCATTTCTGTAAGAAATCTGGACATTTTAAGAAAGATTGCCTTAAGCGAAAGGCATGGTTCGAAAAGAAAGGTATACATTATATATCAGTATGTTTCGAATCAAATTTAACTGAAGTTCCTTATAATACTTGGTGGATAGATTCTGGTTCCACTACTCATGTTTCGAATACTATGCAGGGATTCCTTATGACCCAAACCATAAAGCCAAATGAAAAATTTGTGTTCATGGGGAATCGTGTCAAAGCTCCAGTAGAAGCCATTGGAACTTACCGTTTAATTTTAGATACTGGAAATCATTTGGATTTGTTTGAAACTCTTTATGTTCCTTTAGTTTCTAGGAATTTAATTTCTTTGTCAAAACTGGATTATTATGGTTTTTCCTTTAAATTTGGAAATGGATGTTTTAGTTTATTCAAACAAAATCATTTTATTGGTTCTGGTATTCTTTCCGATGGCTTGTACAAACTAAAGCTTGACAATCTTTTTGCTGAAACTCTTTTAACCCTGCATCATTGTATTGGATCTAAACGAAGTTTAGTGGATGAAAGATCAGCTTACTTGTGGCATAAACATTTGGGTCACATATCTAAGGAAAGGATTCAAAGACTTGTAAAGAATGAAATCCTTCCTGAATTAGATTTTACTGATCTAGGTATTTGTGTGGACTGTATTAAAGGAAAACATTCAAACCGCACAAATAAGAATGCAGCCACAAGAAGCACACAACTCCTTGAAATTATACACACTGATATATGTGGACCTTTTGATGTCCCATCCTTCGGAAAAGAAAAATATTTCATCACATTTATTGATGATTTTTCACGTTATGGTTATGTCTATTTGTTACATGAAAAGTCTCAATCAATAAATGCCCTAGAGGTATTTGTGGATGAGGTTGAAAGACAATTGGACAAAAAGGTGAAAATTATAAGATCCGATAGGGGTGGTGAATATTATGGAAGGTATACTGAAAATGGACAATGCCCAGGTCCATTTGCTAAGTTTCTTGAAAAACGTGGCATTTGTGCTCAATACACAATGCCCGGTAAGCCACAACAAAATGGCGTTGCAGAAAGGCGTAATCGTACATTGATGGAAATGGTTAGGAGTATGATGAGTTATTCTTCTTTACCCTTATCATTGTGGACATATGCTTTAAAAACCGCTGCCTATTTATTAAATAGGGTTCCTAGTAAGGCGGTTTCAAAAACACCATTTGAACTGTGGACAGGAAGGAAACCTGGTTTAAGGCACCTTCATGTTTGGGGATGCCCAGCGGAGATACGCATTTATAATCCACATGAAAAGAAACTGGACTCAAGAACAACTAGTGGATTTTTCATTGGTTATCCAGATAAATCTAAAGGGTATAGATTCTATTGTCCTAGCCATACTACTAGAATTGTTGAGACTGGAAATGCCAAGTTCATTGAGAATGATAACATAAGTGGGAGCGTTGAACCACGAAAAGTGGAACTTAAAGAAGTTACAGTGCAAGATTCTCTGATATCTTCTTCTCAAATTGTTGTTCCTGTGCGAAAAATCACTCTACCTAGAGTTACTCAAATTGCTCATCCTGCAACGGTTGAACAATTTAGTTACTTGCCTGAGCAACAAATTAATGATCAAGAGATTAATGATCAACCACTCCATGATGAAGTTAACAATGAACCCACGAATGATATTCCTACAGAAGTAGCATTAAGAAGATCTCAAAGACAAAGGAGATCTGCTATATCTAATGATTATGTGGTTTATCTTCAAGAATCAGATTTTGACATTGGTATTGATGAAGATCCAGTTTCATTTTCACATGCTATAAATAGTCCTAATTCTTCTAAATGGGTCGAAGCCATGAAAGATGAGTTAAAATCAATGGAACATAATGAAGTATGGGATCTTGTTCAATTGCCTAAAGGTTGTAAGCCAGTTGGCTGTAAATGGGTTTTTAAGACCAAACACGACTCAAATGGCAATGTCGAACGATACAAGACAGACTTGTTGCCAAAGGTTTTACTCAAAAGGATGGTATTGATTTTAATGAAACATTTTCACCTGTTTCGAAGAAAGATTCATTTAGAATAATTATGGCATTAGTAGCTCATTATGACTTAGAGCTACAACAGATGGATGTGAAAACCGCCTTTTTGAATGGAAATTTGGAAGAAGAAATTTACATGAACCAACCTGAGGGTTTTTCAATTGAAGGAAAGGAACACATGGTGTGTAAACTTAACAGATCCATATATGGCCTTAGACAAGCTTCCCGACAATGGTATCTTAAGTTTAATGATACTGTAACGACCTTTGGATTTAAGGAAAACACCGTTGATCAGTGTATATATCTGAAGGTCAGTGGGAGCAAGTTTATATTTTTGATTCTGTATGTCGATGACATTTTGCTTGCTACTATTGATCTTGGTTTAATGCATGAGACAAAGCAATTTCTTTCTAAGCACTTTGAAATGAAAGATATGGGTGAGGCATCCTTTGTGATTGGAATTGAAATATTTCGTAATAGATCACAAGGAGTGTTAGGATTGTCTCAGAGAACATATATTAACAAAGTCTTAGAAAGATTTAGAATGGAAAAATGCTCTGCATCAATTGCTCCAATTCAGAAGGGAGATAAGTTTAGCCTTATGCAATGCCCTAAGAATGAATTGGAGCGTAAAGAAATGGAAAATATTCCTTATGCATCTGTCGTTGGGAGTTTGATGTATGCTCAAACATGTACCCGACCAGACATTAGCTTTGCTGTTGGGATGCTTGGTCGTTATAAAAGTAATCCTGGTATGGATCACTGGAAGGCTGCAAAGAAGGTATTAAGGTACTTGCAAGGTACAAAGGAGCACATGCTCACTTATAAGCGATCTGATCACCTTGAGGTGATAGGATACACAGATTCAGATTTTGCCGGGTGTTTGGACACAAGGAAGTCCACATTTGGTTATCTATTCCTTTTAGCCGAGGGAGCTATTTCTTGGAAAAGTGCGAAGCAGACTGTCATTGCTGCATCCACTATGGAAGCTGAGTTTGTGGCATGTTTTATGGCCACAAATCATGGATTATGGCTGCGAAATTTTATTTCGGGACTTGGAATTGTCGACAGTATTGCCAAGCCGCTAAAAATTTATTGTGATAATGCCGCAGCAGTCTTCTTTTCTAAAAACGACAAGTATACTAGTGGTGCTAAACATATTGATCTGAAGTATCTTGCCGTTAAAGAAGATGTTCGGGAACGAAGGGTATCAATTGAACACGTAAGCACTAGATTAATGATTGCAGACCCATTAACTAAAGCATTGCCACCGAAGGCATTTCATGAGCATGTTGAAAGAATGGGCGTTATTGAAAACGGTTAACGTTATGTTAAGGTTGTGTTTTGAAATATTTGATACATAGAGCTCAATATAGTTTCGTTTCTGTATTAAAGTATCCTGTTTAGTTTATGAAGTATATATACATGAATGTTTTATTATGTTAATATAAACAGGATTTGTCTTTGACAAAGACATTATCGTGGACCATTATGAAAAGTTCATTATGAATCATATTGAGTTTGAAATTAGTATTGTGATACATGGAAGGGACTGCGTTAAATAAGTGACGTATTACCGCCATGATTCTTATTAATTTCTAACTTAACGATGACTTATGTTCTGACCAATATAACAAAGGAATTAATTTATACTATGCATATTATGTTTCAAGTTCATTATTAAATTTATGACTTATGAGCCAAGTGGGAGAATGTTAGAATAATTATTATTATTATTATTCTATGGTTCAGTATGTTTTATTGTGGCTCATAATTAAATATCTATTTATGATTTAATAATGAGATAATCCTCTGATTGGTCAGTTAAGAAGATAAGATTGCAGTTTCAACTGCATATCATCAGGTTTACGTTGATGGAACGTATTATTATTTATATTTCATTCTGAGACTCTGGTCCTCTCCCCAACCTCTGTAAAAACTAAAAAAACTCTCTCCATCAGAGAATTAGATTAAGTGAACGTTAAAGGTCTGGAGGGAGAAACCAAGTTTCTAACTCAAGCAACAATGGAAAACAATGGAGCCATGTATGTTCCCAGAATGCTATTTAAATACAGTATGTGAAAGGCATGTGTTCTGAAGATCTTATGCTTTAGGATTAACTTACATCATGAGGTAGATAACCGGATTAACATCATGCCCTGGGATGGGAAGACAAGTTTTGTGGGGGTCCCCGGCCCTAAGCTCAAGCTGTGACCACAGTATGTGTGTGTGTGTGTGTATATATATATATATATATATATATATATATATATATATATATATATATATATATATATATATATATATATATATATATATATTTTGAATCCGGTGCACACCCCCTAGTCAGTCGAGCCCGTGAGCACACTCCCTGATCGTTGATTTTAATTTTTTGACGATTCAGATTGATTACCACTTGAATCCCATGTTATACTGATTTTAGATGAAGCATGGGTCTTTTTGTCCTTAAGCACTATATTTATTACTTTCCATTTCATTTATTTCCATGTTTATAAAGATTTGTAGAGTTATTTCAGCTCTCCTTAATCAATATTTCTCTCTCTCTCTCTTAGTAATTTTCTTTGGAATTTTACGGCGGTGTGTGTGTGGGTGTGGAATGGTGTGTGCGTTTTACTCTAACATGGCTTGTACACCATGACGTGCTGTTTTTTTTTTTCATAAAATTATGCGTTTTGGTATATGCGTTTCGTGATACAGGCATGTACATTTTGGTTTGTGTTTTACTAGTTTCGGGCGTGTGCGAAACATAGATATAGTATTGGGCTTGTTGTGTGTTTTTTTTTTAAATTGTGGGGAATTTTACGATGGTGTGTACGCGGGTGTGGAATGGCGTGTGCGGTTTTCTTTAACAGGAGGTGTACACCATAGCAAACTATAAAACGCACACACCATTCCACCCCACGCACACACCGCCGTAAAATTTCCCATAATTTAAAATTTCAGATATACAAAATATAATTAATTATTATCATTGATAGGGTCCCTAATAATTTAAAATATCAATTTCTATTCATAATCTCCCTAATATAATGCTTAAGATTTCAATTGAATTATATCCATAATTAAACATATATCTACAATTACTATTTAATCCTTTTGATTTAAATATATCCTTAATTACTTTCACAATCTCTTATAATCTCAACCATTTATGGAAAATGAATCAATGGATATCATGAGATCTCATATATATATATATATATATATATATATATATATATATATATATATATATATATATATATATATATATATATATATATATATATATATATATATAGAGAGAGAGAGAGAGAGAGAGAGGAAGGTTCAAGTGCGGCGATGTCCTTCGGTGCAGCGGTGCGGCGTCACCAATAGTTCAACAAATATACACCATCAACGTTATGAAAACGCACCACAAAAACACACACAAATTAGGTATGCATCACCAAAAGCATACCATTAAGTGTGAGTAAAAACACCATACAGTGTTCGGAAATACACCATTGGGATGTGGTGAGTTATATTATGTATTTTTTTTTTTTTTTTTTTTGCATTTCATTGTGGTGTGTTTCCCTTACACGGTTGGTGCATGTTGTTAACACTGTTGGTGTATTCTGAAATTCCGCTGCACCGTCGTACCTAAGGACATCGTTGCAATACTGAGTGCATTACAGATCAAGTGCACTACATATCACTCAAAAATGTACCACTGAGCACTTATAAATACAGCACACACTAACGAATTAGTAGTTTACATGTAACATATTACTCAAAAATGCACCACAGAGCACTTACGAATTGGTCAGTGATTTGTAGATAGTAAATTAAATTAGGATTGTAATAATTGTTTATAAAGAATTATGTTATTTAATGTTAGTGACTTACATGTAACAAACTTATAAGGCTATGAGTATATTATTATTATTATTATTGTTGTTGTTGTTGTTGTGTTGTTATTGTTGTTGTTATAAAACAATTATATATATATATATATATATATATATATATATATATATATATATATATATATATATATATATATATAATTTAAATTTTTATATTTTAAAGTGGGGAGTTTTTGCATTAAAAGTCTATCCAATAATCAATTACATTTTTAAAATTTTTAAAATATGTTATCCATAAGGTCGCAAATTATTCTGTGGACCTGGGTCTATCATGCAAGGTGGACCAGAGTCAAAATATTCACAATTTATCCTTTACAAATTCACAATTTGTATACTACGAACCCACAATATTAACATATATGTAATTTATTACCTTATTTTGTATTGACAAGTTTCTCTCAAATACTATAGTCACATAATCACAATATTAACAAATTTGAATTTGATGACTATATATTGTATTCACAAATTTCTTGTGTTTTAACTTAGAAATATAATTTATATTCTAAAAGTTCATAATTATATATAATAAAGCAGAATCTAGCCACAAAATTTTTCCTTTAAAGTTTGAATGCATTTGGATAGAAACAAGATTAGCAAGTATGAATACATTAATTGTGTGGGTAGATGTATTTATACATATTTTTTGAAGTTATTATGTGTATTTATATTTTATAAATTATATTTTATTATTATAGCTCTATCTTTATATATATATATATATATATATATATATATATATATATATATATATATATATATATATATATATATATATATATATATATATATATATATATATATATATATATATATATATATATATATATATATATATATATCAAAAAAATCCAAATCAATTTCAAATCAAGAAAACCAAAAAAAAATAAAAGGGGGTCCGACCAGGTGGAGTGGCACAAGATCTTCCTCTTGGGCTCTGCTAGGCAGCGTGTGAAATGGCCGAGAGCGGACCTTTTTGGATATCTCCGCCCCTGTCAAATAAAGTAGAGGGAGAGAACTGGAAGAGAGAGGCGACTGTCGATGAGGGAGGCTGGAAATGGTTCTATACCCAAAACCACCGAGCAGGGGCAAAAATACGATAAGTAGATACATAATTTCGAGTGTGATCATACAAAATATTCTAAAGTAAACTAAGAATCAAAATATATATATATATATATATATATATATATATATATATATATATATATATATATATATATATATATATATATATATATATATATATATATATAAACATAATGAAGTATAGAAAAAAGTTTATTGTGTTCAAATTTATTGGTAAAGTTTTATATTTAATATAATTTATGTACATATTCATTTAAACCTCAATTATAATTAATTTGACTCCACATATATAAAGATTAGAAATTAGATATAAAATAGATATAATTCTTACATAAATAATCTTTTTCAAATGAATAAGTTATTTTGTAGAAAGTTTTGACAAATATCGCCTGTTATTTTATTTACAAGTTATATTTAAATACGTTAGTTATATAATAATTAAAGTAGTTATTAAAGTAATAATTAAATACGTTAGTGGAGGCGTTATTAGCTCTTTGTGTTTCAGTAGGTTGAGAAAGTATATGAACATATACTACAATGTAATAGAGCTAGTAGCATTCAAAAAAAAAAAAAAAAAAAAGTAGTTATTAAAAATTCAAATTCCTTTAAAAAAATCAAATTCAAATAATAATACAAATAACAATAAACTTCAAACAGGATAATAATAGCATAATTAAACTTTTAAAAATATTAAATATTATATTGTATAGTTATATTTACATTTTTAATCAAACTAATTCTGAGCTCAAAAACTCAAGTACGTTTTTTGTTTCCACAACCATTACTTTATTTGCTAATTCAGAGAATATAAATAATTTAATTAGTTAATTTGTTAAATTAATAATAGTTCGTGCATCGCACGAGACCATTACTAGTTCCAATATTAAAAGTACGTCGTTTAGTACCAGGACATGGTATACTAACTCAACTCCAATAGGCCATAGCTAAATGGCATGCCTTTATACCCCACATGTGTGTGAGATTGGGTTTGGCTTTTCCTTAACCTCACTCTTCAATTCATTTCATATATGTATCTTTGGCAGGGTGGGTGGTGGGTGCTGCCCTTTGCATGTTCCTTCTCGTGACTGCCATTATATATGCATATATCATCAAATAAGTAAGAGATTGACAAAACTTGCCTGTACACTTCCCATTGCAGCCTTCATAATAAATTAGTCATTATTATAACTACTACTAAACTCATCTCTACCTATTCATCCATTGACATTTTTGGCATCAATTATTTAGCTTTATTTTTTAATAAGCAAACATCCCCGATAGAATTATAGAGTGGTGACTCAACTAATCAAGAGATGTTAGATCCGATAGAATCAACAAATGCTACACTTTTGTTCATCGCACTGTTGCTGGTGAGACTCGATCATTGATCTCTTTTGACGAATTTGATCTTTGTGACCAGTTGAGCTACTCATGCGGGATTTATTTCTCATTTATTGATTCCATTCAATCATTCATAGACTAAAAAAAAAAAGATTTTAATGAAAATGAAAAAACAAAAATTAAACAAAAGAAGATCATCTTCACGAATTGAAGTTGATATGCTGGTTTAAAAAAAAAAAAAAAAAAAAATCTAAAACATTGTAAATTAAGTTAAGTGGTCAATTTTTTTTCGAACTATCATTTTTTTTTGGGTGATGTAATCAAGAATTCCTAATATTCTTGTTTTAATTTTTTTCAACAAAACTAAAGGCTAATCCCAATAAGGTTTATTAAAACCTAATCCATATATATAGGGCCATACTAACCACTACTAAGTTTCATTAGATTCTTTCTTCTTCTTCTTTTTTTTTTTTTTTTTTCCCCTTGATATATACAAATGAATACAACAATTAAATTATAAATTTTAATCATACACACACTAATAAAATATTATTAAATATTTTTACTTAAAATAAATTATGACATCTCATATGAAATTGTTATTCAAAATTTCAAATTCAAGATCTTCAACATTAGAATAATTTTTTATAGATACATTATTTGTTATTGATAATGCTCTATTTTATCACATACCAAGATTTAAGATCGAATTAATGAGATGTTATGGGTCTCATAAATCTTGTGAGAGAAATTAAAGTTTAATACTTAGAAAAAAATATAATACTTTTAAATCAAAATATAAAAATATTATATTTTTCTTTAAAAATATTACATTTTCCCTTATAATTAACAAACAATTTATTCTCGATCAATATCACATTTTCCAATATAAATATTACATTTCCATCTTGACTCAACCTCCCTCACGGACAAAGATCCATAAGACGATGTCGCACAAATTTATGTTAAATCTTGTTTGTTTTCTTTTAACTATATGTCATTACATTTTATATATTTAATAAGGGTTGCTAATGTCATTTATAATTATTGAGATGAAAAAGGTAGGTGCACTTTTTCCATCTACCCTATTGAATTTGATGTATGTTTGCAATAAAACTTTTAATTCTTGGAGTGTGGTACTTAATAATTAAGTTGGCATTTTTTTTTTGGTACCAAATTTAATATAATTTGATTATGGTAGGTGTCTTGATCTCTCCTATATGTCAGAATATTAGGTTATAGGACACCAAAAAATCTTATGTTTGGAGCCACCATGATCACCTGCATGATTATATTTGAAGTAGGGTTTTTACATAGTGAAAATGAAAGGACATGAACACAATAAAGTAAAAGTTATGGGGTAAATTTTCTATGGATTCTTGCTGTAATTTTTTTCCAGGTTGTTTCATAGGCTGGTCCTTCCTAGTATCTCTTTGAAATGTTTTATGGTTTAATTTGTCCATGCCCTATGCCCCTATTGCCTACACTTTATATAGTAAAAAATAAAATAAAACAAGTGTAGCATCTATCAAAAAAATTTGTTTATCAATTTAAATTTTTAAAATTTTGGTCATTTAATTATTAAAAAATATTATTATCAATTTAGTCCATCAGATAAGATATCAAACTCTGTATGAATTTAAGGTTTTATGAGGAAATAGAGAATAGATTGGAAGTTTACAAATATTCCAGTATAAAACTTTATATATAAATTGAGCTTGATGTTCCAATTAGTAAATGGACTAAATTTACAGCTCGTTTATTTAACAATTAAATGATCAAATATGTAATTATTGAAATAAAGTAACTAGATTTATAACTCATGAACAATTCAGAGATTTTTTTTTTTTTTTTTTTAAAAAGGTGATGTTTTTGTTAATATTTTACTTAATTATCTCCATAATTGGTTATCAAATATGACGGGAACTTGTTGCTACTAATCGAAAATAGAGTAAAAGACATTTTTGGTCCTAGACTTATAGTGGCTTAGATAATTTTAGTCCTTTATAAAAAAATTTGCCATTTTATGGACAGAGTTATTGTGGCGAGGACATTTTTGGTCCTCCATCTATATTTCGAGGACATTTTTGGTCCTCCGTCTATATTTCTGTTAGATAACCGTATGAGAGAGGGGTAATTACGTCAATTTAGGCTATCTCCTTCTGTATATTATATCAATGTGTGTTTGGCGGCTTCGATTCTCCTTCTATCTATTTGATTAGTAACCTGTTTGGCGGCTTCGATTCTCAGGCAATTTCTTCGTACAACTGCAACTTGGACTCTCCAACTCCTTCGAATTATGACCGAGAAGAAAACAAAACACACATAGATATAATAGATAGAAGGAGATAGCCTAAATTGACGTAATCACCCCTCTCTCAGACGGTTATCTAACATAAATATAGACGGAAGACCAAAAATGTCCTCGCCACAATAACTCTGTCCATAAAATGGCAAATTTTTTTATAAAGGACTAAAATTGTCCAAGCCACTATAAATTTAGGACTAAAAATGTCTTTTACTCTATATAGTACCAATTAAAATGTCATGACATTTGTGTAATATTAAAATGATTTTTATTAGTATCGCACTACAAGAATAAAGACATTTAGTGACAAATCTTTTGTGACACTTCATAATTTAGTCACAAATAATACCTTTTTTGTGACCAAAAAAATAATTCGACACTATTGTGTGGTGTAATTGTGATAACTTTTTTTTGGTCACAAATAATATGGTAATTGTGACGATTAAGTATTTGTTACGAATAAGTTGTCACTATTACTAGAATAATAGTGTCGTAACATGCGTTGTCACTATTTGTTGTCACTAAATGTATGTTTATTTTGGTGGCATTATAATTATGGCGGGAACGAATGTAATTGTGACAAAAAACAATGTTGACACAAATTTTTGTACTTTTTGTGACAAATAGTTGTTAGTCACTCTTGTTGATAATATTCGTGACAACGTTTTTTGTCAATAAAAATACAATTGATTTGTACCATTAGAAATGAGAAACAATTGTGAGAAGAAATATTGTTGTCACTAATATTGTCATTTTTTGTGATGAAATTATTATAAATATTTGTGACGCTCTATAGTTCCGTAAAAAAAATTACTAAATTGTGACAATAATTGTGTTGCTTTCTTTTTTTGTCACTAATTTATTATAATTGTGACGAGTAATTAATTGTTAGAATGATATCTGATTGCACCCCATACCATTGAACATCATTTCCAAAGTAAATGCAATCTAGTAAGGGCATCCTCGATAGTGGGGTTTTTGAGGAGTTTTTGTCAGTGTGATTAGGAAAGAGAAGATGAGAGGGAAGAAAATAAAAATAAAAATAAGAAAGCTGATTTCAAAAAAAATAAATAAATAAATACGGTCTAAATAGCGACAGAAATGCACCCAGCGGGCACGTGTAGTGCACACACCCGATGGGCGCACTGGTGACAGCCACGCCTGTGAGTCACGAATGGCAAAGCTGAGCAGTGGGTTCCACTTTGCTGCAAAATCCCTTTTTTTTTTTTTTTTTTTTTGCGGGAGAAACTCATCTCCAAAATCTTGGCCTCCACATTAGTAAAAACCCTTCACCTTTGGATTTTACTGTTTGAAAAACTTTGAATAATCTCCTAATGGAGATGCTCTAATAATATCTTATTGTACCCCGTATTATTATTGAAATGATTTTCAAAAGTACCATGTAAAATCTATAATTGCATGCACCTTGATGAGAACTGAATGAATTGTATTAATTAAACTTGATTACAAAGATACAGGATAATGGAATATATATGGTGAGGGAAATCAGGAAATCACATGTAGACTAGGATATTGTGTCATAATCTAACTCAAATACATAGAGTACTAATAACCTTATATTATTGAAAATTATTTGTAGTGGTACCATATAGTATTGGAAACCATTTGAATATTATACAACCATCGCATTTAGTCAATATTATTATGAGAGAATGGTGCAGTAGCTGGATTATTTTGGTCTACTGATATCATATGAGAAAAAGAATTTTTAAAGAGGATTTTATTATTGATCAATCGTGTTTATAAAGCACATGAAGGATGTATCTATATAGATACAAGAGATAGTCCTAGTTAGAGCCGATAAAAATAGAGTTACAATAATATTCAGAAATGGAGTAAAAATCTTAAAGCTAATAAAGTACAGAGTCCAAATAGTTATCAAACTGCATAATAGATTTTTCTTAAAGATGATTTTTTTTTTCTTGTGTTATGAAATGTAATATAACTATTATATTTTGAATAGGCATTGATGGATGTGGAATCGTTGCAAGAAATTAAACTCCATTATTGGCATTCAATATTTTTAGGTTGAGCAGTGAGATCTAGCTAGCTAGCTAGCTAGGTAATGTCTATGGTGTTCAATTGACTAGGTAAAATATAATGGCTTTTGACTGTGTCTTCACTTTTTGAGAGTGATTTTAAAAGTGTCATTCATCAAACATGTGATGAGGAAGATAACCTAATAAGCTCCCATCATCATCTCCTGCCAGTCATTCTCTTTGTATGATTTTCATTACTCTTATAGACCTAGACTAGACAAACTTGGGGGTCTAAATGAAAGTTTTCCAACTTGTCAAAGAAAACGATTTCACCAGTGTAGAGTTAGAGTGTTCAAAGATAATCGTGAATATGATTAAGGAAGAAGGAATTGTAACGAAAGAAGGAATTTAGATTGTAAAAATTTGATTACAAAATAGTTAACAAGACGAATCTCGTATGCACTCGATAAAGGTATAGCCAGTTTGTGAATTACTTGGTTAATATGAGACAATCAAACAAATGGGATTGAGTTATTTTAGACCTCCCATAAAGAGATGCATATGCCTTCATAGCTAAGATTCTTAGGATGAAATTGTAGTGCTTGTCTTTTCTTGTGTCTTGTTTTTGTAGTATTTTTCTTCTTTTTTTTTTAAGTATTATTGACTCTATTACGATGTAATATATATTTATACATACTTTCTAGAGGTCGGGAATTTGAACTCCCTCTTGTATAGATAGAAAACACCAATTTTGCCAGAGGTCGGGAATTTGAACCCCCTCTTGTATAGATAGAAAAAACCAATTTTGCCAGCACTTGGGTCAGCCCGGTGTGAATGAGGATTAGTTTAAGTATGGTATGAGTTTAAAGGTATCTCTGGGGTTCAAACCTGTGACCTTCCATTTAGGAAAGCCACAAATATGCCACTTGACAACAAGGTCTTTAGTGTCTTGTTTTTGTAGTATATTTTTCACTCGTCTAGATAATTTTTATTTTTATTTTTGAAAAATAGATCTAGAGACAAACTAATTGTTCGACTTAGTTCTTAATTTAGCTATTATAATTTCATGCTATGGTATATCAAGCTACTACAATCATCACTTTATATATTAAATTGTATCAAAAGTTTCTAAATATTTAACAAAGTTGCCCAAGGGATGCGAGTGTTAGATGAACCCCCCTTTCAATTTCATCATATTCTATATATGATGATTTTTTGGGAGTTTATCAACCGACAACCGATGATCGTAATTGTTTACTCTAATTAGTTTATCTTTTTGAGCAGTCGCTCTATTTGATATGAAATAAAAATAAAAAGTATTTTCAAGTGTTTTATCTAAAAATTAAAAAAAAAAAGAAACGAGAACTTAGTAATAACGCCAGTCCTATCATTTTATAGGTCGGGGTAAAATAAAAACAAGGGTCCTTAATATCGCAAATTATGCCCTAAAAACGTGTTCACCATTCATGGTGAACACGGCCCAAACGGCGTCGTTTTTACGGGAAAAGAAAAAAAATTAGTTAATGTGTTGTTAACGGCGTTTTGCATTTTATGTTTAGATTATGAATTTACATTTATTAAATTATGAATTTTCTGTTATGAGATTATGAATTTATAGTATGTAATTATGAATTTTCTGTAAATTTATAATCTCATAACAGAAAATTCATAATCTCATAACAGAGATTATAAATTTTCTTTTATAAGATTATGAATTTATATTTATTAAATTATGAATTTTCTGTTATGAGATTATGAATTTACAGTTATGTAATTATGAATTTTATGTAAATTCATAATCTCATAACAGAAAATTCATAATTTATAACAGAAAATTCATAATCTCATAAAAGAATATTCATAATTTCATAACTGCACATTCATAAATTTATGCCTGCACATTCTTAATTTATGAGTGTTGAAGAAGCTTGCGCGAAGAGGAAGTGAAACCGCGAAATGTGAAAATGAAGAAGAAAAGTCGTGCTGTTAATTAAGAGAGAAAAAAAATAACGGTGCCTTAATATATGAGTTAATTGTAAATAATTAAATGATAATTTTGAATTTTTGTATACATATAATTTTTTTATTTAAAAAAAAATATTTTAGATTAGCCTTAGAGTAGTGTCAATTTAAACTTTAGGCCCTATATGAAGTTTAATAATAAATTAATTCAACGTTCGCTAATATATATCTATTAACTGCGATAGATATATCACATGGTTGTAATGGTTAATATACAATTTTGAAGTCATGAATTTAAACCTTTGCATATGCATTATTTTTTTTTTTTAATTTTAACTTCATCAAAAAATAAAAATCCGAGCTAGGGGCCTCTTCCAACGTTGGGCTCAGGGCGAGTGCCCATCTCGCCCGTCGTCAAGGCCGGCCCTTCTTAGTAATATGTTGAATTTGGAAATTTGTCTTACCGGAGTAGTTCAAGTGGTTAACCAATCAAAAATTAGTCCTGTTTACCTAAGAAGTCATTGAGAGACTTTAACCAATTAATGTGGTGAAAGCCTTTTGTGTACAGAAGTGTACATGTAGCGGGGTAACTTGGAATCATTTGGGCTTCTTCATAAATCTTGAGACGGATTCATGGAATTTAGAATATTGTTTGGCGAAATAAAAAAATTGAGTTATTAAAAAACTTGAAAATTTACCAGATTTGTAAAATAATGAATTGGTGGATGGGTTAGAGTCTTAGAGAAAGTGGTAGTGATGTGAGGAAAAGAATCAGTATGTAGTGGGTTCACTATGCCTTGAGTGGAGGTAGGAATGAGGATGTTGCAATGTCAACAAAACAAATCAAAAGTCCAAATAAATCTCTCTCTCTCTCTCTTTCTCTACAATGAAAAAGGAAACAAAAACCTAGAAAATTAAGATTAAAATAATGTGTCTTGATGAAGATTGTTGGGACTTCAAACCAAGGAAATGCGCCAGGTTTCATGATATGTACTTCTTGGAAATCATTATTTATTTTTTTCTTTTATATGTCAGTTTCAAAACCACAAACATTATTTTATTTTAATTAATCAAAACCTTAACTTGTTTAGCCCTTATTTTATATATATATATATATATATATATATATATATATATATATATATATTGGATCACAACCTTACATTTGAAAAATTTGAACGCACCAGATCAGATTAAAAAAAAATACGGTGGTAGTTTCCTAATTATCACTAACTTCACTATGCAAACGCGATAGCACATTTAGTATTAACGTTTTGCACATTTAGTGTTAACATTTTGCATATTTATTATTAAAAGTTTGCACTTGGCAAAAATGCGAAGTACATTGCAATTAGAGTTTCGATTTTAGAATTTTATGACTGAATTTTTTATTTTATTTGGTCCAGTGGTTCACTTTTTACTGCTTAAGGTTTAACCATTAAAAATTTAGTATTTTTGCTGATTTTATATTTTTGTTGAAAATCCAGATTCACATATTTAGTTGTTAAATATTGCATATTTAAGTGTTGCGGAGTTGATAATTACGAAACTGTCAGTGCATCTCTTCTTCTTTTTTTAATCTGATCAGATCCCATGAATTTTTACCGATGTAAAGCTGAGATTGATTCTTATTTCTCTCCCATGGAAATGTTCTTACGAGATCCATAGTGTATATATATGTGTGTGTGCGTGTGTGTGTATATATATATATATATATATATATATATATATATATATATATATATATATATATATATATATATATATATATATATATATATATATATTGTGAAAGGTTCCGGTGCATTTGTTGCTTCCCGTGCGGATGTGCGTGAGATTTGTACTCAATGTGCGTGAGTGTTGTGTTTAATGCGCCTGAGATTTGTACTTAATGTGCGTGAATGTGTAAAATGCAGCAGAAAATATTGATGTCAGCTTCTTCCCCATCCTCAGTAGTCATTTGCCCCCTCCCTGATGATGATGATGCGAAGGCGAGCTATGGTGGTTAAGAATTATGGGAATAATACAACAGAAATCCACACTTTGCTGCTGTGCAAATTTTACTGTGCGTGCGTCATTTATATAAACATTCAACTGCATTGAAGGTAGCTGATAATCCAGAATCCATGGCCAAATTGAAGGAAGAAGTAACAAGAAGCTTGGGCGTTAATGTGCGTGAGTTTCTGTTCTGCTTCCTTCTGAGCTCGTAATTCTGAAATACTCACACACATTAAGCACAAATCTCACGCACATTAAACACAATACTCATGCACATTAAGTACAAAACTCACGCATATTAACATGACGCACATTAAGTATAAATCTCAGACACATTGAGTACAAATCTCACGCACATTAAGTATAAACCTCACGCACATTAATCCACCGCACATCCGCACGGAAAGCAACAAATGCACCTGATCCCTTCCATATATATATATATATATATATATATATATATATATGTATATATATATATATATATATGATAGCTAGATACAACTATTCTGTACTGACCTTGCATTGCCATGTGCCTAACCCAACTCAATATACATTGTGGTTCCTGATATCATTATCATTATGTCGGGACTAAAAACTCTTTACATGAAACAGTCAAATTACTTTTATACAAAATAATAATAATAATAATAATAATAATAATAATAATAATAATAATAATAATAATAATAATAATAATAATAATAATAATAATAATTAGTGACTTTAAATTACACTGGTTTGACAAGATTTTTGTTGACAAAAATTAAAGATGGTATTTATATGGAAGAAAATTGGTACAAAGTTTAAATTAGGTAATGCAGAAGCAGCTTTTGGCCTACAGTCTACGAGTCTTTAATTAGAAGCCTGCCAAAGTCGGTCGCCAATAACTTTGATTTGTCACACTGCACCATCTCCCATTCTCTACATTGAGCTTTATATTGGGCAAAAGGCAGTACACCAAAGCCTTCAATAATAGAAGAAAATGTGTTGAGTGTGTAAAAAAAGAAATATAAATAAATAAATAAATAATGATAAACACTGATTTAACAATGACAATCGGTCACGTGTCCCGATTTAACAATGATAAACACTGATTTTTATTAAAAAATATGGTGACATTTTCGTAAATAATTGAACATCGAAGTTCAAGTAAAATGTATTACAAGTGCAAGTAGCAATTACATATAGTGCACCCTAGTGCAAGTAAAATATGTTACAAGTGCAAGTAAAATGTATTACAGGTGTAAGTAAAATTTATACTGAGCATCAATACTAAGTACACCTAACGTTATAACTAGTTGTACCTAGGTTTACGAATGTTAACAAGATAAATTACTTACACTTGTAAGTGATTTTACTTGCAAATATGCACCAGTTACTTGCATTTATAACACATTTACTTGCACCAAAGTTCAAGTTATTTATGAAAATGTCACCGCGTCGAACTTATAAAATTACATTTGATTCGTTGATCTGGACACGTGGACAGCTGGTTCTTATTTATCTCCTGGACGGCTGGTCGCATGAGAGCGTGCCATATATATATATATATATATATATATATATATATATATATATATATATATATATATATATATATATATATATATATAATTGCACTCAGGTGCGAATGAAGCTCCCAGGAAGGAATATGTGAACCAATCAGCGCGCGACACGTGTCCAGATCTAATGGATTAAAAAAAACGCGGTGGCATTTTCGTAAATAATTGAACATCGAAGTGCAAGTAAAATGTATTATAGGTGCAAGTAAAATTTACACTGAGCATCAATACGAAGTGCACCTATAGTTATAAGTAGTTGCATCTATAGTTATAAGTAGTTGCACATGTAGGTATAAGTAGTTGCACCTGTATGTATAGGTAATTGCACCTGTAGTTATAAGTAGGTGCACCCAAGTGAATTAATGATTGCGGGAAGTGAATGTTAACAAGACAGAATTACATGCACTTATATGTGAAAGTAGGTGCACCTATAGGCTATAGTTATAAGTAGTTGCACATATAGTTATAAGTAGGTGCACCCAGGTGAATGAATGGGTGCGGGAAGTTAATGCATGTTAACAAGACAAAATTACATGCACTTATAGATGAAAGTAGGTGCACTCATAGTTATAAGTAGTCGGACCTATAGTTATAAGTAGTTGCACATATAGTTATAAGTAGTTGCACATATAGTTATAAGTAGGTGCACCTAGGTGAATGAATGGTTGCGGGAAGTGAATGTTAACAAGGCAAAATTACATGCACTTATAGGTGAAAGTAGGTGCACTTATAAGTGATTTTACTTGCACTTCGATGTTCAATTATTTACAAAAATACCACCGCGTTTTTTTTAATCTATTAGATCTAGACACGTGTCGCGCGATGATTCGTTCGCATATTCCTTCCTGGGCACTTATTCGCACCTGAGTGCATCCCTATATATATATATATATATATATATATATATATATATATATATATATATATATATATATATATATATGCGGCATATACGGTATAACAAGATAATTTGTCATTAATAAAATTTGTGCGTATTTTTCAAGTTAATTTTTGTTTTTTGTTTTTTATTATTTTTTGTTTCTAGCTACTTGTTTGGTTAGTTTTTGTTTCATATTCTATTGTTTATCTTAAATAGTTGTTTTGTTTGATTCTAAATAATGGACATTAAGGTGCATTTGTTTGGTTAATTATGTAGATTTGTGGTTATGTGATAAATTTTGCCATTTGTTGCTGCTTTGAACGAGCCATCCGGGTGTAAAGGTACTACACCGTGCGTCGCATCTCCAGTGTTCGGCCGGTATCCTCCGTCGACGTAGCACCGTGGCCGGCCATGTGGTCGGCGCTGCCACAGTCTCGCTGTGCTGCCAAGTGGCACGGCAGTGCGCCCGGGCATAGGCCTTCATCGCGACTGTCGACTGTCTCCATACACCAACCGGCCGTGCCAACGCACCATTCCATATGGCGTCGTTTCGGGCGCTCCATAGGTGATTAAGGACTGCAACCGCTATGCAAAAGTGCTCCTCTGTTATGTTTGCCATAGCACCCATTAGCCATACCGGGAAAGAAAGAGCAACAATATTTCCAACAGGCAATTTCGAAATATTCCACACAAATTTAGAATAATCACAAGAAACAAGTGTGTGCATAACATTCTCATGAGATAATCCACACATAGGGCATGTTGGATCTACTTCCTCTCTCTTTATAATCAAGTTATCCGTAGTAGGGAGAATATCACATAAAGCTCTCCATAAAAAAGTTTTCCATTTTGGGGACCCTCAATTTCCATAATGCAATCCATTTATCAAAGGCACCATGATGATGTTCAAAATCTCCAACAATCTGCCTATATGCACTCTTAACATAATATATTCCCCTCTGGTCACCATACCAGTACCAAGAGTCCTCGTAATTCGGGCTAATTGGAATTTTAGAAATACGGGTTACATCCTCTGGCTCAAATAAATCACTCAGGGGATCCCATGAGTGTGTCTGCTGGTCAATTAAACTCACCACTTTAGCTTCTCGCAGTTCCTCAGGCATAATTGTTTGAACTAACGGGCTAGGATTATCTGGTAACCATGGGTGGCCCCAGATTAAAGTTGTTTCCCCGTTTCCAATCCTTCTTCGGACACCAGAGCAAACCATTTCGTGTGCAGCCATTACACTCCGCCAACAGTAGCATCAATAAAAGAGGTTGTTGGGTAATAACGAGCTTTATAAATTCTGGCCGCAAGAAAACAATTGCTATTATGTTATGTTGTGAAGAGGGGTTTTCAAGAAATAATAAATAGTCTTTTAAAACATGCATGAATGCACTCATTCTTTCAACCGTACAAAGCAATGTGCATCGAAAAGCATATTGCAAAATAATTTAATATAGATTCAATTATAAATGATTTATTTTAAACTTTATTAAATTTATAATGTAATAATTATTTGTAAATATGTTAACTGGATATCAATATATTTGATTTAGTACTTCGACCGTAGTTCACCCCCTGCACTATTAAGTTCTGTCTCTGCCCCTGTGTACAGTATGCCTGAGTTTTACATTCGGTGTAGTTATTGCACGTTATACATTCATAATTCTCACCAGAAACTTTCTCTTATATATACATATATATATATATATATATATATATATATATATATATATACATATATATATATATACACTATTAGGTCAATTTTTAGGTTGAAATAAAACATACTCTTCAATTTAGTATCAGAGCTTATAAAACTATATATAAAAGTTTAGTTCAAATTTTTAATTGTACAAGGACAGAACAATAACTTAATCAATCTGATTTTCCTTAGACATATTAAGTCTATGTGTGTGTGTTTGAAAAACAAGTTACAAGTCACTTGCACGGTACATGTAATTAGGAAGCAGAAGATTTCCACAAACTTGGTTATAGGGTTTGGGTAGTAATTAGTTGATGGGACATTGTGAATCAATTATACACAAAAATCCAATAATCTAGCTTGTGCATGCATGTTTCGTATGTGAAGAAGTCACAAGAAGTTTTGCCAATGACCAAGTCCATACAAGTATGAGGTCTTTCATATCATGCCGTCAATGGAGTCAATCACTGTTAATAACCAGTAATTATGGTTGAGATACCATTGTCCCTTTATGTACAAATAAATAATCATTGTATTGAATATGGTTGGGAAGAGACCGGTAACGGGTCAAGTTTAACAATTGGTGACTAGGGAGATTGTTGGCCAGAGACCGGTGAAAGGTCAAGTTTAGTACCTTGCCTCTCAAACATGCCCAAAGAATCTAAACTCCCACCATCAAGGTTAAATTTATAATCACCCATTTGGAATGGTAACCGGGATGCCATCAAAGTACATGATAATTGGCAGGATACATTATTAGTTGATACCACATAAAATATATAGGCCCTTTTGGTAAAATAGTTAGCTTATCAACCAATTTTGACTTATTTGATCACTATTAATTGTTTGAGTTAGTTAAAAAATGAATATAAGTGTTTGGTTAATTAGCTTTTTGTAACGCCAAAATGCTAAAATTCAAAAAGCTACTGAGAACAGCTTTTTTGATCAGCTTTTAAAAAAAGTCATTTTGCATGCTAATTTACCAAACATCTTTCTACAATCAACTAATACTATCAACTAGTCAAACTCACTAACATAATCACCTAACCCCTAGCTATTTACCAAACACCCCAAAATCAATTTGCATTTCCTTATTTGTTGCATTATTAGTTCAAACAAAATGATAATCTATTTCAATGTGTTTGGTTCAAACATGGAAAATAAGATTTGCATATGGAGATACTAACTTATCACACCAAAATTTTAAAAGGGTAAGTAATAATTTTCCAAGTTGTTTGAGCAAAGGTATTAACCAAGTGATGAATCTAGCTAGTACATCAACTACTACTTTTTATTCAAATTCAACGGAAGATTGGAACTTAACCAAATTATATATAAACCAAAATTAAACCACTCATAGACTTTCTATCACCCACGTACACAACCAGCTCAATCAATTCAACATCTAAGAAAGCATGAACTTCAAGCTTAGGGGTGAAGTCTTTGATAATCTTAGGCCGCCCTGTTTGGTAAATAGTTGTTAGCTGTTAGCTGATTGAGCTAATTAGTGGGTATACCTAGTTAATAATATTAGCTGATTGTAAAAAAGTGTTTGGTAAATTAGCTGTTAGCTTATCGTTTGGTATAATTTCTTTTATCAAAAAGTTAAATGAAAATATTGTTTTGAACAACTTTTTAAATTTTAGCATTTTGAAGTTACAAAAGCTAATTAATCAAACACTTATATTGAGTTTCTAACCAAGACAAATAATTAATAGTGGTCAAATAAATAAAAATTAGCTGATAGACTAATTATTTTACCAAACATGATGAGTAGTCTTTTGTATGTTCGTAGTAGGTGCTGTATAGTACACTTCAATCCCATCCAATCTTCTTTAATTAATTAAATTGCGCATGAATTGACAAAAGAAAGAAATTTTACTCTCACAAGTCAAGCATCCTAAAGGTTTATGCAATATAAGGTAATGTTTAACATGCAATTATTTTAATTAAACTTGTGGCATTTTTTCAACCGATATAAAAATAGTTGAAACTTTTATAGATAAATTATAGAGGTGTGTGGGGTGGGGGGGGGGGGGGGGGGGTGTCTTGCTTATTGGAATTAACATAAATGGGGATAGGTGCATATAAATGATACAATTGTTTTTTTTGTTTTTTGTTTTTTGTTTTTTGTTTTTTGTTTTGTTTTTTATTTTTTTTTAGTTTACAAAGTTCAAGTATATGTTTAAAACTTTTCCAATTTAAAGGTCAAATTGTAGTTTCAAAAATTTATTTGATGTTTCCCATCCCTGTTATATTTTTAAAAATAAAAAATAAAACTAAGGGGAAAATCATTGGGTTATTATTATTATTATTATTATTATTATTATTATTATTATTATTATTATTATTATTATTATTATTATTTTGATATATTAGGTTATCAACTTATACTAGGCTAATCTTAAGTCTCTGAAGGTAATTCTAAGTTGGTCAATTAATCTTCAATTTTCAGTTCTATCTGTACACTCTGCATCTTCATTACCTTTGAACAATTTTCCCGTCATTAGAACACGACTTTAATCGTTGAATCATTCAGTTAAGCCCCGCGGGGCAAACATTGGGTTATTTGGTTTGTGTGGTGCGAGGTGTGAACATGGGTTGGAAATAGGCAACACACACACATCTACTATACCAATAAGAACCCAAGAGAGTTAGGCCTATAATGGGTAGAAAAATGGCGGTCATATATTTTAATCAAATGAATGGCTCAGATTGATCAGATTTTAATTTTTCCTTAATATTTTCCTAATTTATCCTTAATGAATATGATTATCCGTTAACTTTTCCGTTAAATATTATCTTTTCCGTTAATTTCTATTAGTTCACCGTTAACTTACTCATTGATTTCAATAAGAAAGGTCTTAAGTTCGAACCTCATCCCAATCAAAGTTGGCATAATTAGTACTTTATTTTATTCTTATTAAATTAAATAATAATTTAGTAGCTACATACAATGTCTTTGTTCAAAAAAAATATTAATTATCAATAAATTAAATAAGATAAATAATTTCATTAGTTATATTGTTTTTATTTTTCTCCAATACAAAAATTCTTTACATTCAAATTTATATTATATTCGCTACACTGTCCCTACAATGTCTTTATAAAAAAATTTATTCATTATCAATAAATTAATTAAGAGAAATATACCAGGACTATGTGGTCTAATGGTACCCGGGTTGGACTTCCATTTGGAAGATTATGAGTTCGAGCCTCAGTGGAAGCGTTATTGGTTCTTTGTGTTTCAGCAGGTTGAGAAAGCCTCAGTGGAAGCGTTATTGGTTCTTTGTGTTTCAGCAGGTTGAGAAAGTATATGAACAGATACTACAATGTAATAGGATCAGTAACTTTCAAAAAAAAAAATTAAGAGAAATATATTGTCTTTATTTTTCTCCAATGTAAAAATTCTTTACATTCAAATTCATCAATTGATTATATTTACTACATTGTCTATTATCTTTTTTTTTGTGCACTATTTTTTAAATTAAATATCAAAGTTATAATACAAAATAATGCTATATATTTATTTACCAAGTATTTTATTAATATCATGAAAAAATTTAAAAAATATAATTAATAAAGCCAATCATATTAACTACTTGTGGGATTTGTTGACAAAGATAGTATTCAAATCACACAACAAATTGAAGTGAGAACTATCTCGCAATGTCCTTGTTTGACAACCAGCATTTAACGAATTATATTAGCGGATTTGACCAGTGAATTATATCAACGGTTGGTAAAAAGATATTTGAAAAAAATTAGCTATTTAGATTAACATGTAAAATGACCTAATAATAATAATAATAATAATAATAATAATAATAATAATAATAATAATAATAATAATAATAATAATAATAATAATAATAATAATAATAATAATAATAATAATAATAATAATTGTTTTTTAAAAATAAAAAAAATAAAAAAATATAATTAAGCCAATCATATTAACTACTTGGGAGATTTATTGATAAAAAAGTATTCAAATCAGACAACAAATTGAAGTGGGATACTACCTCGCAATGACATTGTTTGGCAATCAACAGTTAGCTCTTCAATATTAGTATATATTTAATATGTTATGCCCTAATTTTTATTTGCTCTCCCTTATGTCATGTATTTGGTTTCAACCATACCTATACAATTATTTTATTGAAAATTATAATCAATGTTGACTATATTATCTTGCATTTGTAAACTTAGAATTACATATTTAAATACGCAAATTCAACATTGAATTATCTATGCATGAATAATTCCAATATAATCTTGCATTGATATATACTCTAAAGTACTTATTTAAAAAACACATTGGACATTATCACAATCGCGCAATGCGCGTAAAAAACTAGTATATATTATAAAAGATAAGTGGTTGATCTGACACCAATGTTACGTTACAGGTGAAGTTATATGAGTGTTGTCTCATACGGAATTATATTATTTCGCAAATCCATTTGGTTTTATTAGTGATTTGAAGCCATAAATATTAAAGATTTCCTGAAATCACGAAGAGAATAGAATCCTCACTCCCTTTCTCATCACATCACATGCATATCCATTGCATTCATTCTTATTATTCCTTGCCTTGTTTTACGGTTGAGTGCTTGGTGGGGGAGATGCGTTGTATCCATTATATTACAACACAACATTTATTAAAGGGAATGAAATTTATGATATCTATAACAAATTATTTTCTTCTTCTATAATTATTATTTAACGTTTATTTCCTAATATAATATACCAGTATGTGTACAGAAATTTATGTAAGACGGTCTCTTGTAAGTCGAAATTCAAATATGTAATACTTGTTAATAAAAATATAAAATTATTGGAGAAAGAGTGTATAACATACATATCAGCCTAATCCAACCCAATCCGACCCCTTCTGGCTACTTCCTGACTTTGGGGATAGGGAAGCCAACCCGGCCCCCTGGTTGGATTTTTGGCTGTCATAACGTTTACTCATCCATCCCAGCCTTCATTAGAGGTCACGTATGTGCTAGCACATGTACAAGCGCCACATCTATCAACTTTGTCACCGAGATTTCGGCATGTGTTCCACACGTCAAGACTATATATAAATAATGAACCCCAACAACTTAAGAGAGACTTTTGGACCATTTTCTTTAATATACTATTATACTTTCGAACTTAAGTTTAGTTTCCCGAATCCATCTACATACCTATAACTCTAAAGTGTACTAAGGATTACAATACATAATACCCACAGATTTTCTCTATCCCCATACATTCCTCTTCTCATAGTATGTAACGTATAGCCCCTAAACTATTAATGCTATCAAAGTCTTTTTATGAGTCAACTAGTCTTATGTTCTTATTGAAAAATATTATCTTTTCCTTGTAAAGTACTAGTGAAAATGTACTACATTTTTGTAAAAATGTAATAATAAAAAAAACTTTTTGTTTTTATCAGTTAACAATGAATTAGTCAAACTTCACAAGTTAATAAAAAGTTCATGTAATAACCAAAAAAACAAAACAAAAAAAAATAATCAATACAATAATTTCACATTATTTATTGAATAAATAAAAGGGAGTAATCTTTTAAAAAAGAAAAAATTCGTTTTTTAAAAAAAAAATTAATTCTCATTACTCTTGTAAAAATACAGATTTTTAAAACTGAAAAATAATGCATGTTCAGTCAATTAAAAATTATAAATATGTCTCTATCACTTTATTTTTAACAATATTATAGAATTTCCCTTTATTAATTGTTTAGAGCCTCTCAGAGTTTCTGTGTAATAATAAAAACAAAAAAAATTAAGCTGGTATTCATGGGGTGAAACCGACGCAATCTAGCATCAATCACTATATATGACCAGCTAGAAATGTTTTCTTCTTCTTCTTCTTCTTTTTTTTTTTTTTAAAAAGAATTATTGAAAATTGAAATGAATACACACACACACAATTTTTATGTGAATTTGTTGGTTTTATGGCATCGGTTATCATTATATTAATGTGGATATTTGTTTTATGCTTATTACTATTTATGTATCTAAAAAAAAAATACAAGAATGGCAATAAATAGAAATTGTGGATAATATTTCGTAAAAGAAAACAAATTTTTCTTTATACTTTACAAAAATGTTGCTGCTTAAAAAAATAGAGCAAATACCAATTTTGGTTCCATTAGTATTAGCAAAATGACAATTTTGGTTCACATGTTTAATTTCTATCAATTTTCATTCACGACTATTATATTGTTTCAGTACCAATTTTCATCAACAACTATTGTTCTAGTGCAAAAATTCATCACGCCGGTCACCCATCCATTTAAAAATGCCAAAATCTAAAAATTTTAAAATTATTTTCATCATTTTCAACTTAAGATCTCAATTTGAGCATGAATAAATGGATTTAAGCCATAAGATTGATCGTCTCAATTCACAATTCTCCTCCCCATCCTACCTTAATTTGAGGAGGAAAACTGTGATTGGGATCGATCTTAGGGCTTAAATCCCTTTATTCATGGTCAAATTGAAATCTTATTTGAAAATGGTGAAAACACCCTTAATAATTTTGTATTTTGACATGTCTTAAACGAAGGGGTGACCGGCGTGATGAATTTTGGCACTAAAGCAATAATTGTGGATGAAAATTGGTACTAAAACAATAGTCATGGATGAAAGTTGGTAAGAATTAAATATGTGGACCAAAACTGTCATTTTGCTAATATTCGTGGAATTAAATTGGTATTTGCTCAGGAAAAAGAAAAATATAGCAATAAGCATTTTTATAATTCAACATTATAGAATTCTTTTCTTATTTTTAATATTTCATAGGTGTTTTATTTAAAAATACTATTTATTGGATTTTTATCTTTTTAAAATGAAAGTCTTTAATTTCAGCTGATCATCAAATCAAACTAAAATATTTAGTTTAGTCTGGAAAAAAAAAGTCAAATTAAAATATTTATATTGGTTTCTGTTCGGCCTTCAAATCAAGCCAAAACCTCAAATATCACCCCTTAAATAAATAAATAAATAGATAACTACACAACTAGATCTCAAAAAAAAAAAAATACTACAATTATTAGCCCTTTTATGAGAATTGTGAATTATTTTAAAAGAAAATTAATTTCACTTTTGACAATATAATTATATTGTTATTTTTATATTTTTGTCATCAATTATTAATTTAATCTAAATTTTAAAGAAATTAATTGAATTTAATTCAATTTTTAGATCGACTAAACTTGGTCGGTTTTAAATTTTTGAAAGATTAGTTGTGGTTAAATTGATAGCCGAAAACTAAATATAAAAGTAATAGTATAACTTGAATTAATAAAATTGAAATGAATTCTTTTCCAAACATAGGTCAAGGGTTCGATCCTTGGCTTTGGGTATGGAGCGGCTTTAAATCTTTAGGCCAGTTATCCTATTCAAAAAAGGTGCTACAGTCCAGCGAGGGGATTAATTACTGTGTTCGATTGTGAAAATCTTGAGTATACTTAAAAGAAAAAAGTACGAAAATGTGGGGGAAAATGTCATTTTCTTTTACTGCAGCAAGCTTGTAAGTTGTAATAGGTATTGAGACAAGGAATCAAAAATAATTTTATATATATAAATAAAAGAAAATGAAAACGAAAAGGAAAACCCATCTTGAAATGATAAGAAGAAAGCAATAATTTTATGAGCTGGAGAAAGAAACGTATAGTATGTGCTTGTATGGGCATAGGTTGCAAATTTACAAAAATATTTATCTTTAATTATAAGAGTTTTTAAAAGAATTAAAAAAAAAAAAAAAAAAAAAAAAAAAAAAAACAGGAATTCTATACAAATTTTAAATGATGAATATATTATGATCTGAGCAAACCAACCTGAGAAAGCGGAGCAAGGAAGTATGGAATGGACCCGAGACCTCGAGGTTGAGCCCCGTGCTCGGCCCAAGGCGCCTCGACCATAATGAGCTCGGTCATGGTGAGCTCGACCATGTGAGCTCGCCCATGGTGAACTCAGCCACGGTGAGCTCGGCCATGTGAGCTCGCCCATGTTGAGCTCGGCATATGCCTGACCCGTGGACCCGGTCCGCACCTAGACGTGGTCAGCACGGGAGATGCAACCACCCCGGGTTAAGTGGAGCGATTGGAGGTTTATTTTGTATAAAAACCCCATACTTTGTCCCTTTAGGACATACTTTCTATCTCTTACATCATTCTATCGTATTCGTCCTAAAATACCATTGTAATAGTCTTACGTTCACCTTGTAATAGCTCGATAATTATTATCTAATACTGACCCTACGATACACATTTGTCCTACTTTGCATACGCCATTACACATTCCTTATTTATCGGGTTTATTGATTCGGACTATCCCGGGTTAATTAAATTCATCATTAAATATAAATTAAATTTTATGTTTTTGAATAGGAAAAATGGGTATTATGTATTTATATTGTTAAGACTCTTTTTTTATATGAAAGATAATTAAAGTGACACTAAAGGACCGTTTTGAAAGCATGAAAATGACTTCTGGATAATGTTTTCTGGAAAATGAGTCATTTTTCAGAAAATATTTTCATTTCCAGTGTTTGGTTGCATTCTGGAAAACTGTCTTGGTGTGTTTGGTTCATTTTCTGAAAAATGGGTAGAATTGTATAATTAAACATTTTAAATATTTTATTTAGAATATAAAAATATTTATAATAATATTAAAAATAATATTATTTATCAAAAAAAAAATTGGTTTCCGCCCGGAACCATGTTTTGAGTGTTCGCAGAAGCCATTTTCGGTCAAAATGCCTACATTTTCCCCAGTCAACGAAAAATGTTTTCAGTTGACTGAATTTTCCTATTGTATCCAAACACTGAAAACCCGTAAAACATTTTTCAAAAGTCATTTTTCGAGTTTCCAAATGGACCCTAAATGATAAATACATATCAATATAGAATTAGGTTGGGTCTCCAGATTCAAATAACTTGACTTTAAATTAACCAAAATTATAGTGGCACTAGCCAAATATTGTCACTATATGATTGAATTGTTGAAGTTGCAAGATCGAAAGGCTTGGCGAGTGGAGAATATATAATAACCACTAGCCAGTTAGGTGGATATTAGATGGTGAAGTAGAAGCGGACTCAACTGACCAAGAAAGAAGATAGCTTCAAGGGTGTCTCTGTCATTTCTTTTCTTCATGCAGTTGTAACCAACTTTGGCGCCCTCTTCCCCTTGCTTGCCTACTGTATATATTTTCATTGCTCTGCTTTTGTTTGGTGGTAACTGGTAACAAAGAAATTGTTCTTTCTCTTCTAATGAAATCTCTCAATCCTCCAGTTCGTTAACCTCCTTTGGCTCTTCCATCATGGTATTAGAGCTCCGACCAACCAACTATGTCGCGGCAGTATCCGACACCGGAGAATCCAGCCAAAGGTCGCATCTGACGACTCCGATCAATCAGTCGCCAGTCCATCCATCGCCGACCATCAATTTGCAAATTAAAGAAGTCTCACTCCGCAGAGGAGTAGGAGCACCGAAGACATAGAAAATCCTTTATTCCTAAGCAGCAACAACAATGCGAACGTCGTTCTCGTCAGTCCACCCCTCACCGGCAGCGCAAATTATAGAACATGGAGCATCTCCATGTGCATCGCCCTAGAAGTGAAGAACAAGTGGACTATAGTCGACGGAAGTCTTGCAGGACCGGATAGATCAAACTCCCAGTATCCCGCATGGAGAAGATGCAATCTCATCATCTATACGTGGATCTTTAAATCCGTCCACTCATCCATTGTGCAGAGTGTCATGCACATGGACAAGGCGAAAGATGTAACACCCCACTTTTCTTAAACCTTATTAACAATACTTAACTTAGAAAGGAATACTAAACAAGCTAGAAGATAACATAAAAATCTTACTAATCAAACTTTAAGAGGTGTCACCGCCACAATCACCACACATGGTGATTGCATAGGCAAGGAAAAGATCTAAACATCAATCTTAACTAACATTAAACAAACTTGGGGAAACAAAACCCCGGTGTTCAACACCATCAAAACATCTAAACGGATCTACAACCAAATCTCAAAAACATAACTGAAAAGAGTTTAGACTACAGCTAGCGCTCTAAGCTAATCTAGTCTAACTCGATCGCTCTCAAGAACTGGGCCCACCTGAAAGGGGTTAACAAACAAGAAAGTAGAAAAACAACTCGTTAGCACGAAGCTAAGTATAACGGCACTCAACCCTGTAAAATACTATAGCATATACTTTTGGAAAAAGTTTGTTTCACACACTTAGATCAAGTACTCTCAATCACTTTAAACGACATTCAAACATACTCAACAGTATTTCTATATGCTTGCAACCTAATTATCAAATAGGCATACTTTCTCAATCATTTAACTCATCAACAATCTCATGCTTTCACATACATATCTTATCATGGTGAAATACATTAATCATGCTCAAACTGATGGGTAATAATATACTTAAACTTTAACAAGCAATCTCATGCTGTCAAGATAATCAATTAATGACAAAATAAAGTCATGCTTCTTATCATACTTTCATGCAACACGTGCAAATCATTTAATCATGCAATAATATGAACATGATGCCTCTTTCTTTGGTATCAAGGAACACTTGTTCGAAGGAGGTTTCTTAGAGTCATAATGACTCGCTTTTCTCTTCTTTCACTTGACTCACACAGACTCGCTTTTCTCTTCTTTCACTAGAGTCACAATGACTCGCTTTCTTTCTTTACTTTTTACTCGTGGGCGAGGTAGGAACTTCACCATAATGTGAACGGACCTATCTGGGCTCGGCATCTAGCCGGCCTAATACTCATCTCGCCCACATAACCACTCTCTTGGTTCTTTTCTCAAACTCTGTGGAATCAGGTATCGTACTTGTCAGTGTGCACACCCCCTAACCAGGATTCCAAGCCCGGCGGGTAGTATCCTACCTAGTAACTCGGGAATATGAACCTCATTACTTCACATCGGATCGCAGTGTCCGTTTCTTGATTTACTTTCTCTTTTCTTCCAAAAGGACATAGTCCTAACGGGCCTCCAAAATCTCGAATTACTCACACTAGATACATATAGATATAACTCATACACTTCAATCTCATGTAACAACTTTACTTATGCAAACTTATGCACATAGCTTCTCAACAACTTCTCTTTTCTCACAAATTGGAAATCAAATAACATGCAACTTCTCAATGCAACTAGATGTGATTTTCCAAAATAGATATAGGTTTTTGAAAGAATACTTAGGCTTACTTAGAGTCACTAATGCACTTTAATTCGTGATATGCTAAACATGCTCTTTACTGTAAAGAATATCTCAAATTCTCTTTGACAATGCTTTAAGCCAACAATATAATGTGCTACTTCATGCTTATCACTTAATAGATATCAAAAATTCTTAGCAAATAGTTATCAAGTATTGATCATGCTCTTTAAACTTGAAATATATTTCATAAATCCATTTATTGTAAATTAAGAATCATGCTCTGTATATTCTAAAATCTCATTTTCTTGGCAAAGCTTCTCAATAAATCACAATGGATACTTGAACATGCTTTTCAATCAACTTAACAAATAATGATCATGCTTATCAATCCAACAATCAAATAATGAACATGCTTCTCATTCAATTAGCTAAGCTCAAACACATCACATTTTCCTTCAGTGTAAATAATATGCAGTACACTTCAATAGCTTTTAACAACACAAAATCTACTATAATTTAATCATTTCAACTCCAAGTTCAACGAAGTCAAATTCTACTAGTGCGTCGTAACGAACTCGAGTGTTTGAGCATCAAGGGCCCGCGAGTCCCGGACCGAATGACACGTAGCTGAGCCACAGAGGGCCCGACCACTACACTGATTTGGCCTGGCAGAGCTTGCGGCGGGGCTTGAGGAGCCACGCCACTTGGCTCCGCCAAGCAGCGGCCTTGGCCACGGTTCTAGCCGAGAACCGTGCCCAAGAGCCGGTCCTCCACGGAACTAGCCAACGGTCCCTGCCTAGGGCCGTTGGCTAGCTCCGTGAGCTAGTCTGGTGCACAGACAGTGTGTACCAGAGAAATTCCTTCTTCACCTGCAACAATTTTTGAACAATCCAAAACTCCAAAATCCTCAACAACCACAATCATAGATCAACAATAGATCACTCATAGCTCAACAACATCAATAATCTAGCATTTCTAAGCATTTATACTATCATCTAGACTTCATAGAGTCAATGTAAAGCTTATTGGGAGTCCATGGGTTATGCCTTTGTTGTCTCTTCGATCTTCTTGTTGGGATTCCTCCTTCTTCCCAAGTCAACCACTACCCCCTTCACCACCTAAACACCTCAAACAAGCCACACAACAACCCTTAAGAACTAGAATCTCAGAGATTACAGCTAAGAAATGGAAGCTAGAAGGAGAATAGATGAATGGCTGAGATTTAGCCTAGAAACTTACTCTGTTTTCTTTGTGTTCTTGCAGAGCCCTTGGTGGGGAAGATGAGGGTGGAATCAAGAAGTAATATCTGATAACTATTAATTTTATAGGTGGCTCAAAACCCTAGGAGAATCAACAATGATAAGTGGAGGACAAAATGGTAATTTGATTGCTTTTCTAAAAATATCAGACAAGGGATGGAGTCTTGTGGTTCACCAAGCTACATGGACCAAGGTCTTGAATTATGGTTTAAATAGTTTTGGGGTCAAAATACATTTTTCCAAAAATACTTTCTAGATAACCACTTAGTTTAGGTTTCTCATATTTCTCCCGATTTCACTCAGATTGACTTTTGGATCAAAAACTTTGTACGCAATGTACCCGAGAATTTAGGATTTTAGAATTAAAATAAGTCCTAGTGTTGAACTCATTTAAAATATAATTCAAAATAATTAATTCCAACACCGTTTTTGTCACAAAAATTTTGCTAGAGTGAAAAATGGCTATTTTGGAATTTTTTAAAACCGAATTTATAAAATGTAATTTTGGGTTGTCATAAAAGATGTGTGGAACGATCTCAGGAAAAGGTTTTTGCAACGAGATCTGCAACGTAAATCTTCTCTGCAGAACGAGATTTATGCGTTAAAACAGGAAAATATATCGATCAACGACTACTACACGAAGTGCAGAACGCTCTGGGAGCAGATGAATGAGCTCAGGCCATTACCGGCATGTAGATGCGATCCTCGCTGCTCGTGTAACCTCCTCGACGAAATCAGAAGTGAATGCGAGGTAGACCGGATCATCAGATTCATACAAGTCCTAAATGAGGAATATAATCCCCTGAAATCTGCTGTTTTGGTGCTTGATCCTCTCCCTGATATGCATAGAGTGTTTGTCATGGCAGAAAAGTTTGAGAGGCAGCTTAATATTGAAAATTTGAATCAGAAAGGAGTAGAGCTAAGCCATGCCAACCTAGTGTAAGCTAATCAAAATAGTGTAGGGAAATCCACTCAAAACTTCACAGAAGACATTGTAGCTGTTGTCAACTACTACAACAATAGAAGGAATTCCAATGGTGGAAATAAGGTTGCAAAGTGTACCTTCTGCGGGATGAATGTACATACCGTGGAGAAATGCTACAAAAAACACGGTTACCCGCCCGGTTGGGTGCTGGGTACAAGTCAAAAGAGAAAGCAACAACGATGGCAACTACTGTGAATAACGAAGCCAGCTCTTCTTCTGAGCAGTTGCAAAAGTTGATTTCCCTACTCCAAACTCAAACGGGACATGCTCAGCTCCCCCTCCCTCCCTCCACAACTGCAGCAGTCACCCTCATTCCAAAGTTTAACAAAACAGACAGTCAAGATGGAGGCAAGTATTCCACTTATACTCATATTAATTTTGCTGTTTTGCATTCTTCTGCATGGATATTAGATTCTAGTGCCACCGACCATATAGTGTGTTCATTGGAATTCTTTGATAAATATTATGTAGTTGAGGGAACTATGGTTAATCTGCCAAATGGGGAACGTGTTAAAGTTGAGAATATCGGGAACATAAGAATTGGGAATGATATATGTCTAAGAAATGCACTGCATATACCATCATTTACATTCAATATTATATCTGTTAGTAGACTTCTTCAGAGTTCAGCATACACCCTAACTTTTACCTCTGATCAGTGCTTGCTTCGGGGGAATTTTGGGAAGACAGTTGGTTTTGTTAAAGAGAAAAAGAGGGGTTTATATCTACTTCATGAATCACCAAGAAACTGTATTAATTCCTCTGATCCTCTGAATGTTTTGTTGTCTCTTGTAATGTTGAAACTTGGCACAAGAGATTGGGACATTTTCCCACAAATAAAATGCATCTTCTGAAAGATATTTCTACCTCTCATTCAAAATCCTTAACCTGTGATGTATGCCACTATACCAAACATAAAGTATCACCATTCCCTCTAAGCAGCACAACCACAGAAACCATATTTGAATTAATACATGTTGACATATGGGGACCTTTCTTAATTCAATCCTTGGGAAGGGAAAGGTATTTTTTTACTATAGTGGATGATCATTCAAGGTTTATATGGCTCCATCTAATGAAAACCAAGTCTGAAACTCAGAATTTGCTCAAGAGATTCCAGAAGTATGCTCACACCCAGTTTGGTTTGCCAATTAAAATAATACGCAGTGACAACTGGGTGGAATTCAACATGGTAAACTTCTATGCTGAAAATGGTATAATTCACCAAAGGTCTTGTGTCGACGCTACTATCTGTCTCTCTTCTAATGACACCGAATGATATTTCATTGGCTACTACGGTGACCTAGAAAGACATCACCGGCATGAATCTTGGTCCCTTCTCAAGTAGAGCTCTACCAGTAGCTCCCTTCCATTGGTGGTAATGGGAGACTTCAACGATATCATGCACCCGAAAGAGAAACGAGGCGGCAATCCCCAGTCACTACATCTAATCCATGGATTCCGTGAAGCTGTTGAGGCAAGTATATTAAGGGGTTTTACTTTTGATGGATACCAATTCACTTAGGAATGTTCAAAAGGTACTCCTCTTTGTGTTGAAGAAAAATTAGATAGAGTCCTAGCTTCCGATGCTTGGTGTGACCTTTTCACTAATGCCAAAGCTAGTTCTGTCACCACCCGAATGAGTGATCGTATGCCTCTTCACCTGGAAATCCTTTCGCCTCCTGCCCCCAACCATAAAATTAGATATCAATTTGAGAACTTTTGGCTTCGTGATGCCCAGTGTAGAGAAGTCATGATTGAGTCTTGGTCTAAGACTCAGGGGCATAATGTGACAACTCAAAAATTTATTTCCAAATTCTATTTTATAAAATTCTAAAATAATTATTTTTACTCCTCCGAAATATTTTCCAAAATAGGTGTATGAATTAAATATTTTAAACCATTATTTTTATTAATTCAACACCAAGTAGTGGCCTATTTCGAAAATCCTAAGTATTGAGTATACTTATGTATCAAGTTTTAATCCAAAAAGTCAATCTGAGTGAAACCTGAGAAGAATCGATGAAATCTGAACCAAATGTTTTATCTAGAAATATCCTTATAAGAAACCCATTTTATCTTCCAAGAAGTGTTTAAACCATTTTAATACCTTAAGCTAAGCCAAAAGGAGATCCAGATATTTTGAAATCTATTTTACCAAATTGCCCTCATCAGCCAATAGCCACACCTAGGGTTTTGAGCCCACATATATAGAACATTATTCCATTAGATTTCTCTTGATCCCTCCATTTTGCCTCCTTCATCCTAAGTGTAGAGTTCATCTAGCAGAGAAGGGAGAAATCAGTAAGCTTCCTCCATCCATTTCCGTTTCCTTCACTTATTTTCCTCCCCTGACACTTTGCTTCCATCCACTCTCTTTATTTCCTTCATCTCCACTGTTTTTGAGTGTGGTGGGCATTGCTTGTATTTTGGTTGTCTGAGAAATAGGAGGTGAGGGTGGAAATCTCTGAAGAAGAAGGAGAGGAATCCACACTAGAGAAAGCCAAGCTCAAGGTATAAACCATGGATTCTCAAAGCTATTATTTTAGTCTGGTAAATGTTAGATTCTTGAGATTAGATGCTTAGAAATGTTTGACAATGCTTGTTGATGAGTTAGTGTGTGATGATGTTGTTATATGATTGACTCATGGTTGTCAGGAAGTATTTGTTTGAGCTCTTAGTTGAGATTTTGGAGAAGAAGACATCTGGTGCACACTGTCTGGTGCACCAGGGTAACTTTGCGGCCCTAGCCAACGGATCTAAGAGAGATCCGCCAGCTAGGACCGTGGTCCAACGGACCAGAGTGACGGATCCCTCTGGGATCCGTCACTCTAGTGGGATCCGTCACTCTAGGCCGTTGCTTGGCGAAGCCAAGTGATGGGGCTTCTCAAGCCCCGTCACCAAGCTCCGCCAGGCCAAACCAGTAGAAGCTGAGCCCTTTGAGGCTCAGCCATGTGTTGTTTCGGGCTGGGATTCGTGAGCCCGTGAGGCTAGGACACTCGGGTTCGTAACGACGCGCTAGTATGAGTTGTATTCGTTTGATTTTGAGAAGAAGCATGTTTAGCAGACAAGAATGAAAGTTGACCTCTGTGTTGTTATTTAGCTTTGAATTCAAGTCTGTGAAGGGAAATCCTAGCATCTGATTATAAGAATGTTTGAGTAATTGTTTCATTTGCTTGTTTATTCCTTGAATAGAAGATTTGTTGAGTTTATTGAAATTACATGCATAAGGCAGTGTATGTCCAAGTTTTGCAGTAAAAGAGCATTTTAGCATATTCAAAGCTTAAGTACAGTAAAGGCTCAAAGTGAGGCCTAAGTTATTTTCAAACCTTATATCTATTTTCAATCTTATATCATAACTTCTTATTTCCATGATTTGGTTGGCCCTACTGTGGGTAATGTGTGTGCTGCTACTTAATTTATTGAACCACTGCTAAATGATATTCATAATCTCTCTTTGAGTAGAACTGTCACTTTGAAAGAAGTTAAATATGTTGTTTTTGACATGACACCTGATAAATCACCTGCCCCTGACGGATTCAATCCGAGATTTTATCGACACTTTTGGGATATTCTGTGTTATGATCTTCTTCAGTTCTGTTCTGATTTCTTTACCTCTAGGAAACTACTTACCAATCCTGACAGTATGGGTGATCTTAGACCCATTGCCTTATGTAATACCCTTTACAAGTTTCTTTATAATATTCTTGCTAACCGTATTAAACCTCTGCTTGGTAATATTGTGTTTTAATATCTATCTGCATTTGTTCCTGGGAGGCTCATTACTGATAATATCATGTTAGCTTATGAAATAAACCATTACCTCAAGAGAAAAAACCAAGGAAATGTGGGTTATGTGGGAGTTAAACTGGATATGAGAAAAGCTTTTGACGGGGTTAGTTGGATTTTTTTCCTTGTTGTTCTAACCAAATTAGGTTTCTCTAATCACTTTGTCAGCCTGATACGAGATATGATAACCACTGTTAATTATATTATTCTCCTTGAAGGAAGGGCTATTGGCTCTATTACTCCACATAGAGGCCTAAGGCAGGGGGAC
Source organism: Ipomoea nil (assembly GCF_001879475.1). Classification (NCBI taxonomy): domain Eukaryota; kingdom Viridiplantae; phylum Streptophyta; class Magnoliopsida; order Solanales; family Convolvulaceae; genus Ipomoea; species Ipomoea nil. The sequence goes on along the minus strand of NW_017617745.1, from coordinate 2,119,143 downwards.
CCCATTTCACCTTATCTCTTTATCTTAATACTTACGATCTTCCACCTAATGATCCAAAAATCCCAAAGAGCAGGCTCAATCCATGGTGTTTCTATTGCTTGAAGAGCCCCTACTATCACCACTTTTTTCTTTGTTGATGACTGTTACATCTTTTGTAAAGCCACTTCATCTGAAGCCACCACTCTCAAAAATATCATTGTTTCTTTTACTACTGCTTCTGGTCCTACAGTTAACTACTCTAAATCTTCCCTCACCTTTAGCAAAAACACATATTTGACCTCTAAGGAATCACTTTGTAACATATTGGGCATTGGGGGGGGGGGGGGTAACCTTAATGGAAATGATCTTGGTCTACCTTATATTATTGGCAGAAACAAACGTGAAATTCTGGGCTTCATTAAAGATAAAATGGTTGGTAGAATCAAAAGCTCAACCCATAGATTTCTATCCAAAGCTGGGAGGGAGGTTTTACTTAAGAATTGTGATTCAAGCTATTCCAACCTTTGCTATGAGTGTCTTCCTTCTGCGAGTTGAGATGAGTAAGGATATCGAGAGGACTATGAACAGTTTCTGGTGGGGTTGTGATGCGGAGAGAAACAGAGGCATTAGATGGAAAAGTTGGGAGAGATTAAGCATTCTCAAAAAATGGGGTGGGGTGGGTTTTAGAAGGATAAGAGAGTTCAATCTAGCCATGTTGGGAAAAAAAGCATGGTGTTTGATTCAACACCCAAACTCCCTTCTCTCAAGAGTTTATAAAGCCAAATATTACCCCAATTCCACCTTTTTGATGCACATATTGGTAACAACCCTTCCTTCATATGGCGTAGCATCATGGAATCTCAAAATATCCTCAAATGTGGTTGTAGATGGAGAATTGGAGATGGGAAATCGATTAACATTTGGAAGGACCCCTGGCTTCCCAATAACAGTAGTCCATGCATTCAGTCTCCGGTTCCTGTTCAGCATATGGACCTATCAGTTGATGCCCTTCTTGCACCATCAGGATCCTCTTAGAATATCCCACTTATTGAATCACTCTTTGTTCCAGCTGACAGAGAACAAATCCTAAACATACCTCTCCCTGGTTCCACTATCACTGATAGGATTATATAGATGAATGATGAAAAAAGGCTCCTATACAAGTAAGAGTTGTGTAACACCCTTCTTTTCTGACTCTTAACTATAACTCTAAACAGTCATTAACATAAACTAAGCAGCGGAAAACTAGAAGATAAATAGCGGGAGTGTCACCGCCACAACCACCACTCTTTGGTGATTGCACAGGCTAAAACAAGAAATAAGATTAAGTCTGGGAACTAAATATAAATATGGAAACGTAAGGGGGAAAAACGTCACCCCAAATAGTCTACATCAATCCTCAAACATAAAATCAAAAGTCTAAAATCATACGTAACATCAATGGTACTAGAGTTTAGATATCTCTATCTACGAGACTAATCTAACTCGACTTCTTCACACTGCTGGGCCCACCTGAAAGGGGTTTTGCAAGCAACACATAGACAAATAGGAAAACACCCGTTAGCACGAAGCTAAGTATAACCACACTCAACCCTATAAAGCATTCTAGCATATACTTTGAAAACATTTGATTTCTTTATAGCAATAAGCTAATCTCAAATCATCTTAAGATTTATCACATTCTTTCTAGATGCTTGCACCTTATAATATCAGCTGGCATGCTTATGTATGTACAAGACTGTTCACATAGATTCAACAGCTTATAAACTTCTCAGATAACTTAACAAGCAACTCATGCTTTCGGATTGGATCATGTTAAAAGACCATATAACAGGTGTTTACATGCTTTCACATTCTTATCACATAACTGGATAAGTAGAGCATCTAATACAACACAATAATCATGCTCAAAGGAATATCTTAAGTCAAACTTCTCGTTATACAATCTCTTACAATGCTCTATTCGCATGCAATCACGTATAACATTATGAACATACTTCTTATGCAATCTAATGCAATAATATATTCGTACTCATATGCAATCTAGTGCAATAATATAATCATACTCTCATGCAATCTAGTGCAACAATATACTCAGACTCATATGCAATCTCGTGCAACAATATAATCATACTCATATGCAATCTCGTGCAACAATATAATCATACTCTTATGCAATCTAGTGCAACAATATAATCATACTCTCATGCAATCTAGTGCAACAATATAATCATACTCTTATGCAATCTAGTGCAACAATATACTCATACTCATATGCAATCTAGTGCAATAATATACTCATACACTCTTTTATAAATTAGAGTACTTTCTGTGGAGGTCTCTTTATTACTTTCTCGAGTCTCTCTTGACTCTCTTTCTTTCTCTCGAGTCTTTATTGACTCTCTTTCTTGAGTCTCTATTGACTCCCTTTCTTTCTCTTATACTCGTAGACGGCTTAGGGTTTCACAGAAGTGTGAATTACCCCATCGGGAACGGCATAATTCCAACCCAATATCTCCTACCGTCTACGGAACCAATCTCATGGTTCAAACTTTGTGGAATCAAGTATCGAACCATTAGTGTGCACACCCCCTAACTAGGATTCCAAGCCTGGCGGGAAGCTTCCAACCTCGTAACGTGGGAATACGCCGCGTTACATATACTGGGACCGCAATGTCCATAAATATCTTCCGAGAGGAACATAGTCCAAACGGTATCCTCCAAAACCTCACCGATATAGATAATACATATATATATCTCTCATGCATCAATCTCAAGCATGCAACAATTCTACTACTTCTCAATGCATCAAAGAATGATATACCACATGCTTATGGTTTTTGAAAGTATTCTTGGACTCACGTTGGTCCCTTATGCATTTTTGAAATATGACTCATGTGAAATGTCAAAATGCTCTATAACATGCTTCTAAATCATGTATAAACTAACATAAAGTATTCAAGAATATATCATCATGCTCGGTTTGCAACGTAGCAATTTCTATATAATTCATTCAACAAAATATGTTTCGTTTCTCATTGATCAAATATCACAATTTAGTCATGCTTTCATAATAAATCATATTCTCAAATGATCATGCTTCTTTACTCAATAATATATCATCAGATCACAATAATCAAATAATTCTTCATACACAGTAAACTAACAAATATGCACTGTGTAGCAATTCTCACAATTTCCTTCATAACATACTCGTTTGTAATCCAAATTCAACGAAATCAAAGCCAATACGTGCGTCGAGATGATCCCGAAGAGCCGAGCCACAAGGGCCCGAACAGTCGGTCTGAAACGACACGTATCTGAGCCACAAGGGCCTGGCCACTACACAAAATCTTTCACAGAACAAACTCAGGGACCTGGGGCGGGACTCCTCATGGTCCGCCCCTTGAGCCCCGTTAAAGCACTGGGACTAGGAAACGGCCCTCCTCTAGGGCCGTGCCCTAGTCCCGTGCCACCACGGCTCTAGCCGACGGCCTTTCTGATGGGCCGCGGCTAGGGCCGCCCCTCTGATCTGGTGCACACTGTGTTGTGCACCATATGATGTTTCCCCTGCAAAAAATCATCCAAACAAGTCCAAGACAATCTCAACCACTCCTAAACAAATACTAAATCATTTCTAAGCACGAACACATCAAAAACTCATAGTTTCTACTCATTTCTATTCATAACTAAGGCTTCACAGAGCCAAAATTTAAAGAGGAATCCATGGGGTTATACCTCTTGTAGTCTATTCTTCTTGCTTGGATTGCAGCCCCACTTCACTCAAGGATCTCTACTTCTTTCACCACCTAAACATCTCAAACAACCACACAAGGCCTAAGTCTTAAACCTTAAGAATAGATGATATGCAGAGAAACTTAGAGAATGAGGAAATGAATGGAGAAGAGCTTACTACTATGGTGTTGGCAGCCAAGGAAGAGATCAGGAGAAAAAGAGGCCTACACCATTCTATTTATAAGGGTTCAAAACCCTAGGATGATTCACAATGATTGGTTGAGGGCAAAGGGGTAATTCCACAAGCTAAAAGATGAATCAAGAAGTGATTTTGGATGTCTTGTGGTCCACCATGCAACATGAACCATAGGCTAAAAATGCTATCTTTTATTACTTTGGGGTTGAAAGTGAATTTTCCCAAAAGCTATTTGGATGAACACTTGTTTAAAATCCTTTTTGAATTCTCCCAGTCTCACTCAGATAAAATTCTCGATTTAAATCTTGGTCCGCGAAGTACCCGATAACTTAGAAATATTCGAATAGAATCCATTTTTCAGTGTCGAATTAATTTAAAATGCGACGAAAATATTTTATTCAAACACCGATTGATTGCAAAAAATTTTAATGGAGTGAAAAAACTACTTTGGGATTTCTTAATACTGGATTTATAAAATGAAATTTTGGGTTGTTACAAGTTGCTATAACAAACTCTTGGGTGATATGCAAGTTATTCAGTCCCCCTTTTAGTCCAGGTTTTGGAAGCTACCCTTGCCACCAAGAATCAAAACATTTTTCTGGCAATTATGCTCAACCTCTCTCCCTACTTATACCAATCTAAGGGACAAACATGTTCCTGTCCTTGATGTTTGTCAACTCTGTACTACTAAAGAAGAATATGATTTTCATCTCTTCACTCGTTGTCTTTTGGCTCACAACTACTGGAATATCTTAGGGAATATTGACTATCACTCCATGCTAGTAACTCCTTTCTTGAGTGGCCTGAGCTGAACTTTAAGAACAAGAATGATAATGATATCTGTGTGCTTATTTCTACTTGTTGGAAAATATGGGAAGCCAGAAATGAGAAAATTTGAAACCATAAAATCCTTAATGTTTCTCACATTTGTCAATCGGCTAATAATTTCCTTTTTGAATGGAATGAAGCCAATCTTACTGACTCTACTTCAAGGATTACAATGAGCAGCATTGTTTGGTCCAAGCCACCTCCAGACATGTACAAGCTCAATGTGGACGCTGCTCTTGATCCAAATAGTAAGAAGATGAGATTTGGTTTTGTTTTTCGTGATTCAACATGTTCTCTCATTGCAGCAAGGTGTCTTCCATGGTTCAGTTTATACAAACTGAGAGAAGCAGGGGCCATTGGAGTTCGTGAAGCTTGAAAATGGATGAAGTCCATGGATGTTGATAATTTTCAATTGGAGAGCGACTACCTCCAAGTAATCAACGGCATTACTTAGGATTTTACTCTCATTTCTTCTTTTGATTTCATACTTAATGATGTTAGAAAATTAGCTACAAGTTTTACAAACTTATGCTTTTTGTTTGTCAAGCGGTCCGCGAATAGGGTTGCCCACCTTCTTGCTAGGGAAGCCCTTTCTTTTACTGCCTGCTCGGATTGTTCTCTTGTTCCTTTCCCTTCCATGGTTCACGTTTTGAACATGGACCTTACTCAATGATATTTCTGATCTTTCGTTCAAAAAAAAAAAATATTATCCAGTTCAACAAGATAACCATACTACAATGCTACATATGGTTATATTCAGTAATATTAATACCGAAGAAAAATCTTCATTTAATTTTGAAAAATGTCATCGCCATATTTATTCATAGTAAAAAAGGTATGTTATCTTTTTTGACATTGTTGAAACAATTTATAAAATTATATCAAAGAATATAGCATTTTATATAAAAATTGAATTGATATATACTTATATAGTAGGCACAATATAATAATAATAATAATAATAATAATAATAATAAAATTAGGTTAATATTGGCATTAGCGTGGAGAAGTGAGAAGGGTGATGGAAGTGGGACCAAAGCAAAGACAAATTGCGTGATGCTATTATAAGCACTCTCTTTCACAATTTTCGTTTAAAAAAAAAATAAAACTAAAAAAAATTCTGGTGTCTTCCCCTTTCTTTGTCACCTCCATTAATTATTAAAGTAAATATGCTTCTTGGTTTTTGGGAAGATTACCAATACCAACTTAACTCAACCTCTACTTTATTCATATTACTTGGAATTGTTTCTTCCCCATTTTAATGATTTTCTCTCTCTCTCTCTCTCTCTCTCTCTCTCTCTCTCTCTCTCTCTTACTACTATCTTCTTCTTCTTCTTTTTTTCTTCTTTTCATACAATAATTATCCTTAATAATTGTTGTGACCCCAATTTGATCCAATTGTAGATTTTTGGTTTTGTGGATTTTTTATTTGCTTGACTATAAAATTAAATATCTTAGAAATTTTATATGTTTAAAGTGTTAATACAATTATAAGATCAAAGGTGTTTTACAATTGTACAAACATCATATGTTGTATGCAATAAATAAATAAATATTAATATTATTTTTTTTATGATTTTTATAAATCGCCCTGTTTTTTTTTTAAATTTTATTTTGGTGATCTCAATTTCATCAGATTAATCTAAAGGTCGCGAGACCTTGGCCTTAAAGTCACGGTAGGAGGTAAATTACAGTGATCACACAATCTGTCCACTAATCAAAATTGTTTTTTATTTGACTAGATTGTACCGTCTCTTTTGTACCTTATATAGAATGCGGCATACAAGTTCATTATATAATATATAATATATGGAGGTAATTTAAATGGAGTAGATTTAGGCCCTGTTTGGTAAAATGACTGTTAGCTGATAGCTGTTAGTTGTTAGCTGATTGTATTAATTAGAGGGTATAAATAATTGATAACATTAGCTGATTGTATAAAAGTGTTTGGTAAATTAGCTGTTAGCTGTTAGCTGTTTGGTATAATTTCTTTTCTCAAAAAGCTAATTGAAAAAGTTGTTTGGGGTAACTTTTTTAATTTTAGCCTTTTGGAGTTGCAAAAAGCTAATTAACCAAACATTTATATTGATATTTTAACTAAATCAAACAATTAATAGTGATCAAATAAGCCAAAATTGGCCTATAGGCTAATTTTTTACCAAACAGGGCCTTAATATATATTATGACAAAAGTTACGGTGACAATCAACATCATGCCTCCTTCTACTTGGTACAAGCCATACAACTTTGAGTTTGTACTGGGCATGAAGACGCACCATGTTAATCCACAGATTGACATGGTAAAAATTTTCCTATATTATATATATATATATATATATATATATATATATATATATATATATAGACTTGCACTCGGGTGCGAACGGCTCGTCCAGGCGCGAAATAGGAATGGATTCTGTTCTTCCACGTGTCCAGATCTAATGGATGAGAAACACTGATTTTTTAAAAAGTGGCATTTTCGTAAATAATTGAACATTGAAGTGCAAGTAAAATGTATTACAAGTGCATGTAAAATGTATTATAGGTGCAAGTAAAAATTTACACTGAGCATCAATACTTAGTTGCACTTATAGATCTAAGTAGTTGCACCTATAGTTCTAAGTAGTTGCACACATAGGTATAAGTAGTTGCATCTAGGTGTATGAATGTTTGCGAGTGGTTTTCAGGAGTATTACTACCCGCTGAACTCAGATCAATGAATGTTAACAAGGCAAAATTACATGCACTTATAGGTGAAAGTAGTTGCACCTATAGTTATAAGTAGTTGCACCTATAGTTATAAATAGTTGCACACATAGTTATAAGCACACCCAGGTGCATGAATGGTTGCGGAAAGTGAATGCTAACAAGGCAAAATTACATGCACTTATAGGTGAAAATAGGTGCACTTATAAGAGATTTTACTTGCACTTCGATGTACAATTATTTACGAAAATGCCACCGCGTTTTTTTTTAAGTTATTAGATCTGGACACGTGTCGCGCGCTGATTCGTTCGCATTTCCTTCCTGGGCACTTATTCGCACCTGAGTGCGTCCCTATATATGTGTATATATATATATATATATATATATATATATATATATATATATATGTCAAGGGAGGACATCTAAGTTTTTCTGACCTTTTTTTACTAAAAATTTCATGACTTAATCACAACTTTTTTTAACTTTAACATGAAAACACTACTTGTATCATATATTTTATGCTAAATTACAATCCGACACATATATATTTGATTAATTTAAAACGAGATTAAAATAGTCAAGAATAACCAATAAATATACACGATAATGAAGTGTATTTCAAGTGAAACTACCTTATAAAGATTTGGAAGGAATTGTAAATTTTGCATTTTAATATGGAAATAAAGGACAAAATTTTCAACAAAGCAAGTGCCAACTCTCAAGTTTGATTTCACTTTCTAGATGAGCATTTTTGTTTGACTAATTTGCAAGTGGCGGTGGAAGTTAGAGTTTCGTCACCTCATACATTTTAATTTGTTGTTTCCATCAATGTTTTTGTAGGCAGGATTGATGGAAAGGACAATAAGAAGTTGGCCTCATTTATTTTTGTTAATTTATTTATTTATTTATTTATTTATTTTTGTAATTTTAACACGAAAAAAAAAAAAAAAGAAGAAGAAAATCATGAATGGACTAATGGCAGAAAAGAAGCAAAAGCTTTGTCAATATGGGAGGTTAATTAGGAGCGTATGATGGAGTATTTAATAATAATAATAATAATAATAATAATAACAACAACAACAACAACAACAACAACAACAACAACAACAACAACAACAACAACAACAACAACATCGAGGTAGATTTATATCTATTTCTTAAAATAACAAAATGTTGTGTTGATATCTAGTGAATATACAATATATATAAAATAAAAATGTGTAATTCAACTATTAACTTAATTTTCTTTTTATTAAAATGAAACGCATTCTTTAATTTAGTATTAGAGTTAGACACGTGTAAAAGATAAAGAGACAATATCTATATGTTGATTATGCCCAATCAAAAAGTAATCAACCCGGTACACAAAAGAGGCATGCTAGCTTGTAATATATAAATTATAAACATGCAATCCAGCTACTACTTCTTAGGGGTGTTCAATCGGTTAACCGTTCGATTAACCGAACCGTTTTAACCGAACCGAATTAACCGAAGTTTTTTTTTCCTTTAACCGTTAACCGAACCGAAGTTTGCTCTACCGAATTTACCGAACCGAAATTTTTTTCGGTTAATCAGTCGGTTAACCGATTAACCAAAATTTTTAAAGCTAAAATTTAAAATTCTAAAAATAATACCTAAAATAATAAATCCTATTAAAATAAAAAACATATCATAATAAATCATAACAAAATATACAAAAACATTAACTATAAACTCCAAACATCCATAACTTCAAATTATTATATATATATATATATATATATATATATATATATATATATATATATATATATATATATATATATTAAAAACTTCGGTTAACCGTTCGGTTAATTCGGTTAACCGACCTTTCGAACCGAATTAACCGTTAACCGAAATTTTAAAATTCCTTTAACCATTAACCGAACCGAAAAGTTCGGTTCGAAAACGGTTAACCGAACTTTATCGGTTCGGTCGGTTAACCGAAAATTATCCGAAGTTTGCACACCCCTACTACTTCTATCCCATTTTACATGTCATGTTTACTGTTAAATCAACTCTTTATTCTTTGCTTATTATTTTCTTTAGTACTTTAAATTATTTTTAAATTAATTTTTTTTATTTAATAGCATTTTTAATGTAGTTTCTAAAGATATAAATTTTGTATACTAATACTAAACTTGCTATTATGAAAAGTGAATTAAAAATAGTTACAATCAAGTCTTATTAATCAAACGAGACACATAAAATGGACCGGGAAGTATTAATTTAAAATTTTAATTAAGTTAATTGAAAGACATCATTCAATTATATTGATTTAATTTTGATGTTGAATCGACAATTTCAATTTTAAGTTCAATTAGCATAAACACGTAGTGACTATTACAAATTTTCATTAATATCTTTAAAAAAATTATATTCGTAACGCTATTTTTATGTAATAATAAAATACTCATTAATATATGTTTTGAAATTTGCATCAAAATAAAAATGTGAGACTCTCAAGAAAAATAAAATGTTATTAAATAAAGTTAATTAATAAAATAAAATAACGTAAAGATATAGGGTAAGTGGAAACGGTTAAAGCCATTATATTACCCACCCGTTTTGTATTAGCGGCGTTAAAAGATGCGGTAGAATGGGAATAATTACCGATTCCATCCGGGTCACGTGACCTTTTGTTAACCCAAGATTCCAATCCCATAATAAAAATGGGTTTGGCCAAACAAACCAAACAACTTGGAATCCACTGCCCCCATGTTACATTGATTCCTTGCTGAATTCCCTCGTCACCACCCAAGATAGATGGTGGGATTTGTGTAGTTGTGAGGGGCATTATCGTCATTTCTCACCGATTCGTCACCTAGGGGTACGTTCGTAATTTCCTGTCCACCGCAAATGAATCCATAGGTTTTCAATCAAATTCTTCCCTAGAGTCATTGTGCAGGTAAATTGCAAGCAGGACCGGATTTTAGGCTGTGCAAGCTGGGCTACCGCACAGGGCCCCCAATTTTAGAGGGGCCCCAAATTTTAGAGGTCCAATATTTAATATTTACCTAGCTTGTTTAGAATAAAAATTAAAAGTTTACAATTAATTTAAAAAGGTTCTATGAAGAGATGGTAAAAATGTGTATATATTGTATTTTAACTTGGAGGTCAAAGGTTCGAAACTCCCATATGTTATTTTTAAAAATTCAGATTTTGAAGGGCCTCAATTATTTACCAGAACAGGGCCACACAAACCTAAAATCCGGCCCTGATTGCAAGTTGCACAATCAATCAACCGGTCAGATCCTAGTCTTAATATGTGCACAATAGATCCAATCCAGACCTTCTATCATCCTTGAGTCTTTTTACTATACATGTTTCCTGGATCATTGCCTAATTTAAAAGTCGTGACTGGAGGCGGTGGGGTTCGAATCCCACTAGAAGTATTACCGAATACAAAAAATTCCCGTGCCCACCCCTAGCAAGTAGCAATTGAGGCTGAAAAATGCAAGCCCGCACGAGATTAGCTCAATGGTTCAGTGAGCAGTTTTTAGGAGAAGGGTGAAAAATGCGAAATAGAAGGTGTAATGGAGAAGTTAGATGGAGGGGTATGAGCGTCATTTGACATTGTCGTTGAGAAGTTTGATCAAACACAAAAAGCATGTAATTTAGGTTAGAGGCAGTCCGGTCGGTCATATGTTGCTTTATTTTGTAAAGGAAGGTGATGAATAGTAGCAGTTATGAAAGAGTTTGAATCTTGAAAACCTAAAGTAAAACATGCATGATTTGGTTCTAATACATTCAAAAATAGATTTCCATTTCTTTTTCTTTTGGTATATGAAAGTTTTGAGTTTAGAAATGCTACTTGATGTTTCAATTTCAAGATAAATTTGGTGTTTGGTAAATAGTTGTTAGCTGTTTGAGTTAGTGAGTTTGACTAGTTGATAACATTAGCTGATTGTAGAAATATGTTTGGTAAATCAGTTTCAAGATAAAATATACATTTAACTCTATACATTCTGTCCAAAAGGCTGAACCTCAACCCTAAGAGCCCCCTACACCCCGGCTCGACAGAGCATTTGGGAGGATGTAAATTATGGTAACTCAACTGAACATGAACCACAGAGACTAGACATTTGTTTACTGCGCACAAGGACATTTAACTCTATACATTATTTACACAAGTAGTAGTTATATTGTAAATCTTGGTTCAAAAATTTTACTTCTTTAATTTTTTATTTTTCTTTTTGTACAATTAAAGTTGATGTATAAAAATTACTCCGTATCATTAAAAAGATATAATTGGAATCTTTTAAATAACACACGTATTGATATCTTTTCTCAAATTTTAAAAATAAATCTATATATATGTACATTAAAACTCATTATTTTACGTACACAAATTTAGTTTATAAAAATCACTACTGTAATTACACAAATTGACTACTCTAAATGTATAAATTCAATATTCTGAGTACATAAATTTATTATTGTAGGTACATAAATTCACTACGGAGTACTATAGTATAGGGATCTAAAAGTGTTTGTGGCATTCATGTAAGAAGTTTATAAGGTCTGCAACGTAACAGGCAAAATTATATAGGCCATGTATAGTAAAATAACTTATCCTCAAATAACTTATTGTTCTAAAACGCTAAAATTCAAAAAGTTACTCAAAGAAAACTTTTTCAATCAGCCTTTTGAGAAAATAAATTATTTTCTCTAAAACACCCCCAATAATTAAAAATAAAAAAACTACAAAACTGTTTAGATGGGTTTGATAGTCCCGTTACTTTCATTGTCTCTTCACGGTACTAGGCAGTAGGGTGCTTGAGCCCATCGATTGGTTCATAAGCCCGTTGCCTAGTATCGTAAAGGTAATTAGCAACAGGACATGTGATTACTGATTAGTGTTCGCTCGTGAACATATGTTTATTTTTTAAATATAAATTCTATAATAATAATAATAATAATAATAATAATAATAATAATAGATTAAATAACATAAAACACTCATACCCTTAAAAGATCATTTTGCATATAATTAGCTATCAGCTAACAACTAATTTACCAAATATCTTTCTACAACTAGCTGATGCTATCAGCTAGTTAAACTTACTAACCCAATCTACTAACACGTATTAGCTAAGTCAATCCGCTATCAGCTATCAGCTATCAGGTAACAACTATTTGTCAAATACCCCCATAGTTGATTCAATGACATGCAAATATGTACTAAAAAAACATATCATATATATGTACAATTGGAAATGAAGAACATATACATTTTTAGTTTTGCATAGTGTACTTTTAAAATTTGTATATTTTTTTATGAGTTAATTTCATTTTTTGTCCTAGATTTATAGGTCACAGTCCACTTTAAGTCTTTTTTTATTAGAATATCCACTTTTGGTCCTAATATTATTGTGACATGACCATTTTTGGTCCTTTATTAATAAAATAGGCTAAATATCGTTAAATACAAAAACATTTTGATCTTCAATATAATTATGGATGTTTTCAAAAAAAAAAACATTAAAAATATAGCGGTTGTGCCTACTTTGTATATATAAAAAAAAAAAATTACAATGTCTTTGTATTTAACGATATTTCAATGATTTTATTGATGGCGGACTAAAAATGATTATGCCACAATAATATTAAGACTAAATGAAGATGTTCTAATAATAAAAAAAAAAGATTAAAAGTGTATTGTCACATATGTGTGGGGAGCCATTGTAATTTGGGATTCAAAATAAGTGCAAGAAGAAGATTAGATGGACATATGGCAGGCTATGATTCTTGATTAAGAAGGCATTAAATTGCATCATGTGGCTGCTAATCATCTTAATCTCTTTCAAAGTATTTAATTACAGTGATTTGATGTGTCTAGACACATTTCAAATCTCTGATTAGTGGTAACATTATTTTTGGAATCTTTAATTAGGGTCAATTTTAATCTTTATTACATGGAAAATACATCATCTTTACCGGGTATATAATATACATTTAAATTAGGAAACAAACCCATCACTCCCTTCTAACCAAACAAGGACACTTTTTGTCTTTCAATTCATTGGCCATTTTTCGTTTACCAAGAGAAGAGTACAAAACTTCCCAATTTACTATAAATAAATAAAGTAATTTAAAAAGAAACAAAGATTTATCTTTCATTTTCAATTTTTTTCTATATATGCAACCGATCACTTAATGGTTCAGGTGGAAACCAACTCAATCCTTTTATCATAGTTTTGGATTTGAGTATGATCATTTCGAGCATGCATAATATATATAAATAATAAATATACAATTTAATTATCAGTTAAAAATATACAATTTAATTATCAGTTTAAATTTTTAGTCAAAATACAACACGTTTTTTAATTTGATAAAATATGGTTCATGGGTTGTTTAGGGCTTATGAAAAAGATAATCAATCTACAGTTATGAGGAGTCGGAACACATCCTTCCGTCCTCGATTAAAAAATCTATAAGTTTCAAGAATAATCTACTATATACAATAACATAATTTTGAATTAATTGGAGTTTAATGTTGTTAGCGTATCTACTATTAGAGCATAAAAATGAATGAATAAATAAATTATTAGCAAAAAAAATAGAAAAGGTTTCATGTTCTCAATGTATCTACTATTAGAGCATAAAATGAATGAATGAATGGCATCACTGTCCCTTCTCATACAGGAGGCCACAAGTTCGAATCTCATCCCAATTCAAAGTTGACATAATTGCTGGATAGATATTTCTTTCAAAAGATTAAATCCTCAATTCCAAGGGCCCTCTACACCTCAGTCCGACAGAGCATTCGGAAGGATGTAATCACAGTCTCTACACTGTTGCCGTCGAAATTCGAACCTTACTCTTTTCTCCCAAATACTATTTACTGAACTCTTGAATTAAGTTCGTGCGGGAAAGATAATATACATATGTTTGACTGTTAGGGTGTAATAATAAAAAAAAAATTAGCCGAGAAAATATAGTAGGGGTGATATCTATAGTAGGGAAAAAAAACATCACTTTCTAAAGACGGTTTTAATTAATTATGATTGATATCGTAAAAAAAAAAAGGTTAGAATTGAATAAAAACGGTGTGATTGAATCGTTCCAATCTCGCCGTTATCTCAAACAAACCCTTGGTGGGATGGGCCATATAAAAACAATCCCAGCGGGAGCGGTAACGGCAAAGAGACACCTTCTGCACACCCAACAACTGCGTCTGTATGTATTAATGTATGTATATGTATTATGTGTATGGATAAAATAAAATGGTGAAGAAAACACAGGAAAATAATATTAGAAAAACTACACCCTCTTTTCAAAAAAATAAAAATAAAAATAAAAAACACCATCCTCCCTATTTTACTTGTCAGATTCAATTAACAAGGTTTGGATAAAATTATTTTTAATTCAAATTTTCATAATATTAAGATATAAAATTTATATATTTAGAAATTACATTAAAAAATTATTAAACAAAAAAAAAATATAATATAATATAATTAAAAATTACTTAAAAAAATAAGCAATGAAAAAATAATTAATTTGACCAATAAATAAGAAACATAACAAACAAAATGGGATAGATGAAGTATTTATTTATTTTAAGAAAAATTATTTTTCGTTCTTTCAGTTATACCCGTGGTACAGACTTACTTCCCAAGTTATATGCGTTACCATTTTAACCTCACCATAGACTTAGTTCCTAAGTTATATGCATTACCATTTTAACCTCTAATTAGTGGTAGAAATAGTCCCGGAAGACTAAAATCACCACTTTTTATATAACCTAGGGATTAAAAAAAAAAAAAATTAGTCACACACATATAACTCGGGAATTAAGTTTGTACTACGGGCATAACTGAATGGCCTAAAATGTAATTTTCCTTTTTATTTTATTTGTTTCCTTAAAACAAGTGAAAAAGAAAAAGAAAATTGAAGGGGGTGAAGGGTTGATAAAGAAACACGAGAGCCCCGGAGGAGTTTCCATAAAGAAAAGCCAAAGCCACGGGAAAGCAGAAGAAGAAGAAGAAGAAGAAGAAGAAGAAGAAGAAGAAGAAGAAGAAGAATAAAAGGCAGTCCCCTCTCTCTTTCATCTCTCTGTTCTTTTCTTGGACTCATTTCATCTCTCTCTCTCTCTCTCTCTCTCTGGAAGGAAGCAAAGAGAAAGAAAAGGCGAAAATAAGGGAAGATTTTGGGTGTGTTTTTAGGTGAGAAGCAGCTGGAATGGTGTTGTTAATGGTGGTGGTGACACTTTCTGGTTTTCCCATTTGACTCAAAAGATTCATTCATTCATTCACTCACTCACTACATATATATCTATATCTATATATATATATACCCATTCCTTTCTTCTTCTGCAACTATAGTTTCTCTCTCTGGAAACCAATAAAGATTTGTGTGTGATTCATGCTGTTTATGTGTATCCCTTAACTATTCACACCTCTATTCACCTCCCATTCCTTCAATTCTATTCCCAATCCCATATATATCCTTTCTTAGCATTTGGCAATGGCGGTTCAAGCTCAACACCACCCTTCTAATGTTCTCTTCTTAAACAGGTGCTGTTTCCCTCTCTCAATACTGATTTTTCTTTTTTGTTTTCTGGGTTTTGATTTGGATTTCTCCTTGCAGAAGTGGGGGTCAGGACGGTAAGGCGGCGGCTCCTCCGCTGGGGAACGATTACTCCTTGCTGCACCCTTATTCCGGCGGCGGCGGCGGCGGTGCTGGTGGGGGAACGTTTATTGATGAAACGGAAATGCTGTTCAATCACGGAGGTCAGAAATTAGTTCATGTTTCTATCGCTTATTGCGGATTTTGTTTGGGATTCTCAAAATCTCTAAGTTTTTGTTTGTTTGTTGGTGATTATAGTTGATGCGAATTCGAGAAAGAGGGGGAGAGAGCATACCAGTAGTACTACTGCGGCGGCGATGAGTAACCCTAATCCGAATCCGAATCCGAATCCGCCATTGATTTCGTTGCAATCTCAGCCGTCTCAGCTTATCGATCTCACGCAGCTGCACCCGAATGTTGTGTCCACCGGCCTCCGATTGGCCTTCACCGACCACCGGCAACACAACCACCACTCGCTTTCTCCTCAATCCTCGCAATCTTCGGTTTTCTTCTCGGTTTTGGCTGAGGATTTGGGGACTCATATCAAGCAGCAGCGTGATGAAATCGAACATTATCTCCGAGCTCAGGTTAGGTTTTTTTTTTTGATTGATTGTGTGGGGGATTTTCTTCAATTTTGCTTGATTGATTGATTGATTGTGTGTTGAATTGAATTAGGGCGAGCAATTGAGGCGGACATTGGAGGAGAAGCGGCAGAGGCACTACCGTGCGCTGCTGGGAGCGGCGGAGGAGTCGTTGACGCGGCGGCTGAGGGAGAAAGAGACGGAGGTTGATAAGGCCGCCCGGCGTAATGTCGAGCTAGAGGCGCGGGCGGCGCAACTCGTAGCCGAGGCGCAGGCGTGGCAGGCCAGGGCTAGGGCACAGGAGTTGACGGCGGCGACGCTGCAGGCGCAGCTGCAGCAGGCGATGGCAAGGCCAGGGTGCAGCACCGCTCACCATCCGCCGGAGAGGAACGACGGCGGCACCGCCGCCGGCGAAGCGGAGGACGCCGAGTCCGCCTACATTGACCCCGACCGAGTCGAAGTCTCCGCCGGCTCCAATTGCCGGGCGTGCGGGAAGCGAGCGGCGTCGGTGGTTCTGTTGCCGTGCCGGCATCTCTGCCTGTGCCGCCGCTGCGACGCCGCCGCTCAGGCTTGCCCACTTTGCCTTAGCTTTAGAAGCTCCAGCGTTGAAGTCTTCTTTTGCTAGAAGAAGCCCAATCTCGGCCCAAAGCCCAATCATCTATGGAAAAATGAGACCCAAAACAAAAAGAAATTTTAAAATGCCAAAAAAAAAGTTTTAAAAGAAGAAAAAAAATAATATATATTGGATTCAAGTATATATTTGTCTGAACTAATTAACTTTATTTTCTACTGCATATATAAAAAAACAAAAACAAAATTTCAGTGTTGAAATTATTATTTTTGGAGGGTAAACTATCTTGGAGGTAATATTGTACATTGAATGACATTACCATTTTGCCATTTTGAAACAAAATGATTTTATTTATATGTAAATTCATTGATTTCTTATCCTATATTTCATATGATATTTATTCCCTCCCTGCAACTTACTAATGTATTCCATAAGTATTGAATTATACGATCTATATTTTTTTCAATTGAATTATACGATCTATATTTTTTATTTATTGGAGAAAATATTAAATATTTTAAAATACTAAATTAAATTATGTATTTTACAGTCACCATTTCACAATCTATTTTTATGTTATTTCATTAACTATATGTTAAATGATCAATTCTGTCACCAATTGTCACATATTTTTTATTCTATTATAAATATATAAAAAAATACGCGACTACATAAAAAATATCTAAATTTCCGTTGGAAAATAGTTGTTAGCTGTTAACTGTTAGCGGGTTTGAATAGTTTGATACTTGATAGCATTAGTTGGTTGTAGAAAAATATTTGGTAAATTAGCTGTTAACTGATAATTGATTACATACAAAATGATCTTTAACGGTATAATTTATTTTTCTAAAAAAATTGATCGAAAAAACTGTTTTGAACATCTTTTTGAATTTTAGCGTTTTAGAGTAATAAGCTGTTACAAAAAGTTAATAAACCAAATACTCATATTGATTGTTTAACCAAGTTAAACAGTTAATAGTGATTAAACAAGTTAAAATTAACTGATAATCTAACTATATTACCAAGCCGGCTATAACTAAAGAAAATGCATATCAAAGATCACAATCAACCACTTAAACCAAATGATGCTTCACATGAAATGCTTGCCAACTTTGGGCCCAAGGCGGGTGCCCATCTCGCCCGCCCTCAAGGCCGGCTCTGATTGGCATTTTGTTTGAGTATAGTCAATAGTAACGGTTTACTCAAGACATTTCGTGGTTTAAAAAAAAGATTGGCGTATTGAATTTATTGTTACCTCTAAGGGGATGTTTGGTTCATGGAAAATGTTTTCCAAAGGAAAATATTTTCCTTAAAATGGAGGAAAATGTTGTTTTCTGGTGTTTGTTAATGGAATTTATTTTCCATTGGAAAATGAATTCCTCAAATTTGAGGAAAACAAAATCCTTGGTTGGACCAAGTGATGGGGTGTGAACCCCGTGGGCTCGGGGCCCAAGAAGAAAAGAGATCAAGCCCAAGAAGAAGAAGAGAAACCCAAGAGGAAAATGGAGTAAGCCCAAAAGAGATATGGGCCAAAGCGAGGAGTCGGCTCGACTTGGGAGTCGACGCGAGTGTGGAATCGGCACAGGTAGAAGGTCTGCCTAAAACTAGCCGTTAGCCCCTATTAAACTCCTAATTATTACCCCTCAATTCCTAACCCCCTAATTATCTACCCTTAAAGTCCTATTAAAACACATATTTACTTACCTCATCATAACCTACCATTTACTACCCATCAATATCATACTAAATGGTCCAACGGACACTTTTTGGAGTAGCTAGCTATAAAAAGGAGAAGAAGAGCACAATGAGGGGGCCATTTATTCATCCACACATGTGGGGACTCTCCCAAGTACTATTCCTACACACTAGAAGACTCCACCACTCTTCCACGCATGAAGAGGACTCCATATGAGAAGACTCCACCACCATTCCATCAAGAAGCATACTCCATCT